>NW_020955901.1:384429-432982 GCF_003031625.1 Empidonax traillii | reverse complement strand
CCTTTTTTCCCTCGTGTTACGTTAATACACACATACTTAATAAAGGGCTGTTATTTTTCTTTTTTCCCTTTTCCATAATTTGCTTTCCTTCAATCGGAGTCTCTTAATTTCGAATCTATAATTGCTAGGAAAAAAAGGTTTGGGTCTTTTTCTCCTAATCCATCCTCAGCAAAAGACCCTTGTCTCAATTAAACTGAGACAGTTGGTCTCGCTTATCTAAGGCTGAGGCCTGCAGCATCCACTAACCTGCCACGTGGAAGCTTAGAGAGTGCTGGTCGTGTCTGCCAAGCCTGCTTTCTAAGGGACATGGTGAGATTTGTTTTACTAGTTATTTTACTAGTTCTCGGGTTTGATTTCACATATCTATTTGGTGTCCCTTTTTGTTTCCTTTCGTCCCTTTTCTCCCCTTTCCCTCTCCCTTCAGGGGGTGTTTGGATTCCCGTTTGCTGTGTACATAGCATCTTAACTGTAATATACATAAAATATATTTTTTATATAACTAGCTTGGTTTTTGGGTTCTTCAATTTGCACAGTTTTTTTTCCTTTGCCCTGGGGGAAGTAGAAAGGGGGAAAGAGAGGAGCTGCTACTGGGGGGTTGGGCATTTGGCAGGGAGCCAAGTCTGAACCATCACACACACACAGACTTTGTGTGGGAATTCTCTTACTTTTCTGTTTGAACACTTTAGAAGTTTTCTTACCTTTTCTTTCCATTTCATTTTCTTTGCTTTTCTAGACACCACTCAAGGCAAAAATTACTAAAAGTTCCACTTGAGAGCCTCACTTTTAATATTTGTTTCTGAGGCTAAAGTGTAGGTTTGCCTGTAATGACCTAAAATAAACCCTGGGTAACTCTGAAGTTATAGTCATGTAAAGTCATTACATTTTAAGTAATTTTTGTGGCCCTACAGGAACTTGTAAGATATTTAAATCTCACACTTTTGTATTAGATTAATGAATGTAAAGGGGAAAAAAAAAAGAGAGATGGAAGACTGGAGAAACTCTATAGATCATCTAACCTCCCTTCTGTTCAAAAATGGCTTGAGATTGCTTAAGGTAGGTACTTTTCAGTATGCAGTTGAAATCATATAGGAAATTCTTCAACATCTCTACTTAGTCAATTTTCATTTTTCTTTGTCCTTTTAGGTAAAAGGTTTCTTGTATCCTAAATATTATCTAAAAGATAATAATTAAAAAATTCTTACCATATTGTGCAGAAAGTACAGGGATTTATTAATTTTTTGAAATAGTCTCCTAAAATTCAAAAAATGATTTTATGTTTTTCTTCAGTCTTTTATTCTGGCAATGTAGCAATTATTTTGGTGTCTCATATTTGATTTCTAAGCCTTCTTAATCGCAAAATTTAAGTAATATAAATAAACTAGGATGTTAATTTGCTTATTTTTCAGGTACAGTGGAATTCAAAAAAAGATAATCTCTCCTAAAATGTAATTGAAAGAAAGAGCTTATATTACAAACCCTACATGAATGTGTGCTCATGATGAAATATTTCATAATAGTCTCTGCCAAACAGGCTTTCTATGCTCTGACTGAGATCTTCAATCTACCAAGTAGAACAGGATAATTTCTTTTCTTGTTCTTTATCCTCCTATACATTCTGAAAAGATGTTTTTCCCATCTACACTGGTGCTCTGTGCTTGACCCTTCTCCACTCCAATATCCTTATTTTTGTCTGGAACACCCGGACTCTAATTATTCAGTTTTGTATTTATGCATCTGATTTTCCTGGATGCAGTTCTTGGTACTTCTGTTCTGTGTTCCTACACTCATAGAGAATGATGACTACTATTAACAAGAAGCCAAATCTTGCTTTTTCTGTGTACCTTTGGAGTACTGAAGAAATGCAATGTCATGGCAAAGATTTCTGAAAGGATTAAAAACATATAAAGTGCTTCAGACTATTTATAAGGAATGAGTAGGGCTTAATTTAGTAAATTATTTGTAAAAAATTTTATTTAATAATTTATGTATTCTACTTATCTTTCCATAAGCATAAATCCCAGTATCTCTCTTTAGACAATAGTTACATAAAAAGTGAAACTGTGGGGCAAGGCTTTGATTGTCCAACTAGGAACTCAGATGTTCTAGCATTTGTAATAAATTCTAACTCTGAACAATGGTTAATTATTTTCCTGGGACTATTGTTTCAGGTTTTCTTTTCATCTTAAAATTTAATTTAATTCTTTTTTGTCACCCCAAAATTCAATCTGTAAATACATTTTACACTAAAATTCATTCCTGCCACACAAGATGTTGAAACAAATTACTCTAAATGCTTTCAGTGGAAGTTGTGTAGGAGAGCTTCTAGTGCTTTATTGGAGGGATTAATTTTTTTACTATGTTTATACAGTACCAAGGAGCTCTTTCAAAGTTATGGCTTAAATGTAACATCAGAATACACATGATATGGTCTATTCTAAGTTTGGGGAATTTTTTACGTAATTATGCAATTCTCTTTCAAGGTAAAAGGTGACATGTTAATTCATACAAGTTAAAAAAGTGTCTGTATGTTTCTGTGAAGGGAGAGTAGGAGTATAGGGGGGATATTGCCAGAAAGACAGTGAGAGAGAGCAAATTGAGGTACTGGATATTACATACACAAATGCTTACAGTAAAAGTCACAGCTAGATTTATTTTATAGCTTATCATCAGTAAAACTACTACAAGAATATTGATTTGACAGAATTTTATTAGGTAATTGGTTGAATTAAGCAAATGAGTATCTAAGTAACGATAGAACATAAGTAGATTTGGGAATACAAAAAGATGCAGATACGAAATTAAATATTATAAGGCAGTTTAAAGGGAAAGATTGGCCAAAACCTAAAGCTCTGAGGTATAAAAGGGAGCTACCTCATGGTCAGATTTTCATATGATGTTCTGTTTAATCTGGGCAGACAGAAAATCCTGGAAATAAAAATTATATGTTAGCATAAATAAGGAAATAGGGTTATTCAAGCAAAAAACCCCCTGCCATTTCCATATAACTTCAAAAGACAATAGCCGAATCAAATCCTGTCTTAATGAATATTTACAGGATGGCTTAAGAATATTTCAGCATAATGTCTGCAAAAAGAACAAAAGAAAAGCCTCAAACACACCATACCGTTTTGAGATTATAACTGCTTAAGTGCATGCCATTATTTACTGTATTTTATCTATTTTCCTAATGCTCCTCCATTCGTTCCTATGTGTCTTGTGTTTCGTCTATTCTTGCTTTCTCTTTCTTCTATTGTGGGCAATGAGGTCCTAACCTCCTGTCTTTCATTGTAAAAGAGATTTGTGATCTACATTAAACAATTACCTCTGTTTTTCTTTCACATCCTTTCTGAAGTTCTACATTTCAGGCTGCCTCTGTTACTTCCCTCACCACATCATGAACTCCCATGTAACCACTTCCTTTAGCACTGTTATCTAGCCACTAGAGTAGAGTAGGGATTTCAATTAATTGATTGTAGAACCCTGATTGTACTATTGTGAGTGTACTGATTTCAGCTGACCTACAGAGATTTATACCAGCTCAGGGAGTGGTCAATGTGTATCCTAAATAACATGAGTTTGCTGGAAAGTGTTACTTTAGTCCGGATTTGAAATCTGTAAATCTTTGTGGCATCACTTGATGTGAATGATTACAAAAGTATTTGAAAGTTCATGTCTGCAGATCATATTACAGAATTCATAAAATACTTACATTAAATATTAAGTAGTGTAGAAATAAACATTAAAAAGTCAATATGAGAGTGAAATACCTTTTTCAGAGAAAAAAAACCAAATTTTGTCTTCTCATTCTATGTACACCTCTTCATATCTCTAGGCAATGATCCCCCTTTGCAATTTATGATCCAAATTAAAATTTGCTATAAAGTGTAACTAGCTGATCCCAGCCAGGTTGTTACATAGTGTCTTTTATCAATAGATCATTTTGATTAAAAAATAGAATGAATCATGTCATACCTACTCAGCAGAAAGAGATAATTTCATTTACCCAGTGCATAAAGAGAGAGATTCACAAACATCTAAATTGTTGATATTTACAGTAAATTTATTATTTAAGAGGTTTTTATTGCCCTGTGTTTGTTTTTTTCTTAACCTTTCCTTTGTACAGGGATAAATCCTTTTTTCTGTCTCCATTCTCTTTAACAGATGCAAAAACAGCTATTACAATGCAAGACTATTTTTTCAAATGAGAAAGATAAATACACAACATTTATCAGCCCTAGGCTATGATGATTTTGGAGTACAATGGCAGTATTAATGGAAGAGTATGGAATAGCGTTTCTAAAGCTTGCTGCTCATCCTGTACGTAGTTTATACAGCTGCAGATTATAGATATCTGAAGAAATACTCACATAGACTAAGGTGAGATCAAGATCTAAAGAGGTAGCTACTAAAGAAAGAGGCAAAGTCCCTGTCAGATTCCCAGTGACCAGGATCATGGGGACATAGTTGAAGCCCACTTTGACATCACTATGAGAACAATAAAATAACTGCTGATCCAAGCCATGCTTTTGAGCTGAGGCACTATGTAGGCACTGATGCTTATGGAGCAAGAAATTATGTTCAGAAGATGGAAGCAGACATTAAATTTCAATTTATTTCACTTAAAATGACAGAATGGGTTTATATGAATAATATGTTTTGATAAACAAATAAGACAATACTCCAGGGGGGATTCTCTCCTTTCTGGAAGGTCCTCTCACTCAACTAGGTTTGTAAGATTTTAAATATGAAGAACTAGGACAGTGATAAACAGATTAAAAAGTACACAACACCTTGAATATGCCAAGTTTTTAATGTTAGGCTCAGAGTGTCTGTGATGTAGAACTTCTCTGCATAGGTACAGGAAGTCCAATACCTCAAAAAAATTGAGTGCTCATCTCCAGTCTATTTGTGGGTATCTAGTAACTGCTTACCAGACACATAGAATCTTGGACATCTGTGTATCTAAAAGAGTATCTGGTAACTATCAAAATTAATGTGGAAATCAAAGGGACGTGATAGACCTAATCACATAATCCAGGTTATCCTTATAAGATTGGTTCTGAAAATTAACTAAGACCTCTAAAGCACAATGCTATGTTTGAGAACTGACAGTCGTTGGACTCCCAATCCTTATTTATAAAATTTACACAATTAAACTGTTGGGTCTGTAACCTCAATAGGTTTTTTATTTAAACATTCTGATGGTCAAAGAGAAAACATGAAATTAGTCAACTTTTTCTATAGTGCAACAATATAATCCTCACTGACGATTATAGTACAGAATCCTAAATATTGTGTGAGTGGTACAGTCTTTACATTACATAAGAAATAAAAAATTTTCTTTTCATAGTACTTCTAATTCCATTTAAAATATTTTGAAAAATAAATCATTGAAATGGAAGAGAAAAAGTTGTGAAAAAAAATGTGATAGAGTGGAAAGAGATTTGGTTCCTAACAGCTGTAGTTGTCAAGAAAAGAAGTAATGACAATAACAGGTTTAAGGCTTTTATGCTTTTTATACTGATTTTATAGTTGATTCTTTATTTTAAAAAAACATGCAATCATCTGCATACCCACACAAGCAACATGACAAAATTTCCATTTATTTCAGTATTTTCCATCCATGACTTCCAAAATCTGTAGATGTTATTGCTTATCTCTCCACTGATACTCTGATGGATGAATAATTTCTCTGGTTTAATAAGTAAAATCTTCAAAGTAGAGAATTCAGAACAGACATCTTACCTGTGTTACTGCTCTCTGCTTCTAAAACTACTTCTACATACTAATAACGCAAAGAGTTAAATATATCACAGAGATTTCTGCAGAACAATCGCTCTTTCATTAAAAAATTATTTTCCATTTTTAAATATAAATAATATTAATTCAAAAAATAAATCTTCAGGGTAGAAATATTCTATGTATTTTGCATGTGTGTGGCCTGTTTCACTGTACAGGAAATAGAAAAATATTATTATTGTTTCCAACAGGTTCAAATTGTTTTGCAAATTGCCCTTTGAAAGAGAAAAATTGGTTTAAAAGAATAAAGAATCCTTAGCAGCAAATGAAATGTAAGCTTTTTTTCAGCTTGTGTATTTTTTTTTTAAATTTTCTTTTCATATTATTTGTTAGCCATGTAATCCTACTAGATTTTTAGAAACCAAGTAAAATTTGGAGGGAAGGAAAGCATGCTTTTTGTTTCTCAATGTCAATAAATATGTATTTGTAAAAATCTAGTTGACTATTATTAAGTAATTATTACAATGAAATTCTAATTTTAGTAATGTATCTAAATTTTCAAAGAAGTCGGACAAGCTAACTAATAAGGTGTGAGTATGCAAATGAAAAGCCACCAGTAATTTCCAGCTGCTATGGTACATGTGTATGGAGAGCCTAGCAAAGAGGCAAAAGTAAGTACACTCTTTTTTGCTGCAGAAGATCTTCAGACTTTACTCCAGTAATTAATGTCATCTTCAACTTAATCTGGTCTTAATCTAGTCTTCTGTGAATATAAGACCTGATATTATGTCTCTGTGTATAGAATTTATTTCCTCACTTTACTGTCTGATATTACAGCCAGTAATAAAGATATTCCTTTAATAAGGAGAGAAAAAGGTCATGAGTTCATTCCTCTTGAAGGTCATGATGCCTGTAGAGAAAAGAAGTTATTACACACCTAACAAAATTGCTTAGCTCTTCTTACTCCCACAGGCTTCTTGCTTAGGTGTTGATCTTCAGGAAAGAAAGGAATGAGGGAAGAGAGAGAAAAAGGTGGTCAAATTATACCTGAAATGCTTACCTGTGGGATTCAAAATAGTATAAGAACAAGAATAGTATTAGAACAAGAAAAAAAAAAAAAAAGAAAAAAAAGTAACCAGTGTTTGAGTGATTGATAGAAAGTCAGTGGGAGATTAGTAAAGGAAAATTTATATGATTTTACATAAAGAATCCATTGCTTGTAGTGTGGGAGAAGATGTGCAAAATCCCCACTTGCCAAAATGGCACCACTCAGCCTTTATTTTTTAGTTTTACCAGGTTGTTGCAACCCACGCTGGATCAGAGATACCCCTGAGGGACTGGGCCCCATGGATAAATCCAGTGGGGCAGAAACCTAAAATGAAGACTTAAAGTGAAGGCAGCCTGTGGAGGAACTCAGGCACTGACACCCCCAGAGGCAGTGGGGTCCATGAGGGGACCCTTGGCAAGGCAGGGTCACCCTGAAGTGTACAGCAGCCCATGAATACTCCACACTGGAGCATAGGAATTAATTCAAAAAGTGAGATGCATGTGGAGAAAAAAAGATGCAAAGAGCAGCAGGTAGACCTCAGTATCTTGCACTGCCCATTGCCTCTCCAAAGGGTGTAGGAAGGACTGTGTGTATTGTGCTACAAAAGCAAGGGAAATTGATACTAGGAAGGGGGGAAGGAGAGGTGTTGGACTGAGGCAAAACTTGAGACATGAAAAGAAAAGGTATTTTCTGGATGATGTTGTCTTTGCTTTTTAAATACCTGAGACCATAACTAAAAATTTATGTTAGTTGGCAATAGATGAAATGAAGTGATACTCCTGCCATCAAGACTGCTTTGCCCATGGCAACTGAAACACTAGTTTATCATATTATTTGAACTAAAATAATTTTTGGTTGGAATTCTTGTTGTACCCAAACTTATGCTTGACCATATGCAAAGTCCCTATCTTTTGCTCAGGTAACAGTATATCCCCCACATAATGCCATTTTCAATGCTCAGTTTATTTCCACATGGTCCCATCAATAATTTATGTACCTTTGTGTATATTGTTCATATGACATAAGTGAATACACATGGGGTATACAGATGTCCTTCAGTATCTTGTGCTTCTTAACCAATATAGGAAGAGGAAGTCAATGCTGAAGAGAGAGACTATGAGGGCAGTAAAATCAATGAACTCTTTATTTAATTTACATTGCAGAACGACCACCAGCTGTTATTGCATCAAATCAAAAGCCAAAACAGACACACAAAGAAATGCAACAGAGTTTCCATTGGAACTGCAGTGAAGCACATAATGACAGCACTTTCTGTAAGTATAAAATATGCGAAATTGGTTTAAAAAAACCCCAAAACCAAAACAGAACCAGAACAAACAGCTAGTCTTTTCTAGTCAGAGACTTATTTTTTCACTTCCAGAAAAAATGGTTCTCACCTTGAGAACCAAATCAGTTTCATGGAGAACGTAATTTCCAGAATTCATAATATTAGATATTTTTTAATGAGGGTGTTGTGTATGAATATATATGAAAGAGAGAAAATAGAAAAACCAATTGGAATGAAAACCCATATGAAACTTTACAGTAAACCTTACGCAGTACTGATTCAATCCTCTCACTAATAAGCACTGTAAACCTAACTAGTTTGGAACAAAAGTTCATTTAAAAAATATTTGCTACTTGCTAACCTACTACAGTGCAGTTGAATACCATCCTGAAAGCTTGGGTTTAATGGTAGACTTGAAATTTATTTTGTCTTAACATGGCAAAGGTAGAGAAAGTTAAAAATTTACATATTACCTTTCTAACACACTATCCCCTCTTTGATAACTAGAACTTGAATTAAAGCAGTACTCCCTCTCCTCATACATAGTTGAAGGAGGTGAAAATCCTTGAGACCTGCAGAACTCTTAGCTCAGGAATTTTTATTTTTTCTCTTGGATGATCATCTAGCAGCATTGTACATTAATCCATATAGAAGGCTAATACAGCTAATCATACTACAAATTCAATAAAACAATAAATGGCAGAGAATATATGCCACGAATATAATTGCATTCTATATTATAGGAAATAATTTAAAAATATTGAGACTGAACATATTTTTTTCACATCTCTTATGATTTTACAAATGAATAGTCTTTATTTGTTGCAAAAATATCCCAGGAACTCCTTCTCTTTTTTTAAACAAGAGTTGTTTCGAGTTGTGTCTTCGTATATCTCTGATGTTTCTATTCTCTTTTAAATAACTGTTGATTTTTTTGAACTGGAAGATCCTTATTCTGTGATGAGGGAAGTAAGCTAGGATTGTGAAGCACCTGGAGGTGAAAGGAATTATTTTAGAAATAGATGAAAGAGACAACTGTATTTAACTCCCAACACCTCTAGTCATAAAAGATTAATGGAATTCTTTGAGAAGAATCTCATTTACTTACACTGCATCTCAAAGCTTTTGCAAGAAAAGTCATCAGGTTAAAAAATTTCCCTTTATTTCAAATTGTACTTTGTTTTTGTAAGAAATCACATATATAGGTCACAGTCCTGGGTTGCTTAATTCCTAAAAAAATTTGGGAACATATCAATCAGTTCAATAATTAAAAACATTTAAACTTAGAATCCTAACAGAGACAACATTGGCAGATATATAGGAAGTTTGAGGGTTCACAGGAGGCATAAACTGGAGGACTTTCACTAAATCTTCAGTAAGATCCAGGAAAACATTACCTCTATCCTTTGGTTAAACATAGGGAAAGGTTCTTTCAAGGAAGGGAACTGTGTGAAAAAGTATCTTCATAACATTGTATGTGGAACAGATATACGTGAAATACAGTCTTACACTGAGTCATTTATAGCCACTCTCCCTTTAACTTCCAGTGGTGAAATGCTGAAGTATTGACTATAACTCACAGCTGAAACCTTCTTAAAGAAGCACAAACCAGAATTTACTTTTGTTATTTTACCCCCAGAATTTTTAGGAAATTGTATGTGAAATAAATATTTTCTTAAAGTTTTTTAGAACTGTATAGTTAATCACACAACATTAGAACAAACCAGTGTAATGGAAACTTTAAAATTTTCTTCAGTTTCTGGTTTACCTACATCATGCAGTTATAGACTACACAGTCATTTATATCTTTTTGTTTGTGCTGGGCAATTCCATATACCCAGCCTGGTCTTTATGATTACATACAGAAAATGTTGATGGCCACAAAATTGTGGGAAAAGCTTTTCAAAAGGCTCCATAAGACCATCCTTTCGAATACCATCCAAATACTAATTCTGTGCTTCTGAACATTAAGTGAACAGAAATACTGACGTATAATACCACTATGAACTGGAAAGAATGAGGCTATAAACCTTTAGGTGTAAAACGAATCAGAAGGCCAGACTAAAGTCTCTAAAGATCACTCTTTATTAATAAAAAAAAAGAAAAAAAACCCCCACCACACACGAAAAAAACAAAACAAACAAAACCAACCAAACAAAACCCCAAACCAAAACACAACAAAAAACCCCTCCAAAACAACACACGTTGAGAAAGTATGCATTTTTTTATGAGAAAAAAACACAAAAAGGTCGGGGACTTAAAGAAAAAAATATAGAACAGAACTACTTTAAAATCTTTCTTCTTACATGTCCTGTGCCCACTTCCTCAATATTTCCTATGAGATACCAGCAGTCCTCAAGGTAAGAGGCAACCCTTTCAAAAAAGCCCCACTGATCTTCAGGGAGCTGTTCAGGAAGCGTACTTGCATAAATTGCAGGTATTTGTCTCAGCTCACTGACTCTGTATCTCTGTTTGCATGTGATTAAAAAAATTCCTACACTGAGCCTTTGTGCAATTTAGTTTAAAATCTTTCCACTTTTTCAGTCATTCTATTTACATAATTAACGCTGCCCCTTAGAATAGGAACTCTTTTTCTGTTGTTGTCATTTTCACAGTGCACATTCAACACTTGGAGTGTAACTTCTGTAGACATTTAAAAAATAAATGAATACTACTAATGTTGGGGGATTTTTATACTAGAAAAATCTCCTTGACCTTTTTAATGCAAATTATTTACTTACAAATTAATATCATTGTCTTAATTTCCTGGACACAGCTGTAAGAGCCCTTTGATCTCTTTTTAAATGACAGAACATCATAATATTCCATATGTTGCCATTACCTTCTCTGTGTGCCCATAGCAGGGTTTGAAATTCTTACCACAGTAGCTGTTGTAGCTAATGTGAGTGGCTAATGTAAAACTTGTAATGCCAAACTGCAAGTAAACTTTGGTTGTGATTCTAGGTGAAACAAATGTGTTAGGCATATTGTGACTGACAAAAATGTCTTTGCTACTGAAAGGAAGCTATAGAAGGTTTATAGGGGTAAATTTCTGTTTACAAAACTTAGTACCCAGTGTTTTTGACCAAGTGTAGGGCATGGTGCATGATGGAAATATAAATGTTAATAAGAGTTTAACAATATTAAGGAAGGTCCTCCTGTGAAGGTACATTAAAGCTAAAGTATCTATTCCCTTAGCTGCCTCTCAGGTCAATAACAAAAATACTGTTCCTATTTTGATCTTTTGGTACTAAAATTTCCTGCTAAGAGTCGCTAGATATTTGCGTCAGGGAAACTCTGTTTGGAGAAATGTTTTACTTCAGTTTTCAAAATGATTGTTGTAGAAATAAATGTTTCAATGTAATGGGAGAGTGGAAATCACTAGAAAGCAATTTATAAATAGTATCAACACCTTGCTGTGATATGAAGACAAGAAAGCAGTGTTAGTTGGGATTGTGTAGGACTGACTACAAGAACCTATTTCAGGAATTCACCATGTGTGCACATACCTCTTGCCATCTAGCTCCTCTTTTAATCAATGTAATATAACCCAATGGCCTCCTACTGCTCTTTCTCTTCATTTTAGCCTCACAAATGAAGACTAATCACGCATACTGACTAATTTTCCGCTCATAAACTGCACCAATTAGATGTCTGCATTAATATGCAATAACCTGCATATTAAAAGAAATAATACCAGATGAAATGGTTTATTTATTGAGGTTATACAGTTTATATTATAAAAGCTCAGATAAAGGAGAAGGAAGGAGGTACATTCATGGTCATAGCATTTGTCTTCCCAAGCAACCATTACGTATATCGAAGCCCTGCTTCCCAGGAGGTGGCTGAACACCTTTCCTGCCAATGGGAAATAGTAAATTAATTCCTCTTTTGAGCACATAGAGCTTTTTTTTTAACTATTGAACTATCATTATCTCAATTTATGAGTCTTATTGGCTTCCTTCTGTTTTCTGCCCACCCCATGGGAGAGGCAAATAAGTGAGAGACTGGATAGGTGTTTGACTGCTGACTGGAGCCAAGCCATCACAGTTATCTACTCTGACTGGATGACAGGACTTACTGAAGAGCTGCAGGTAAGGAGGAAGATGAATACAAATTTGCACTGACTTCTATTCTCTTCCATTTTTATATTGCTCAAGGCTACAAAAGATTTACAAGTATTTTTTTCTCCTGGGGACCTGGACAAAATAAGGAGTATGATCTGTCTCCCTCAGTCAGTATTTATAATCTGATTCCTCTTAGACTGGAGAATGGATGAAGACTTGAGCAGACAGTGGAAGAAAAATCATTTATACATATGAGACAGCTGTATACAGTATTTTAGTCACCACATACTGATGGTTAGAACATTCTGTGAAGGAGATAAAATTCATTACCCTCAGGAATGTGAGTCAGATTTTCTGATCATTCAGTAAATTCTAAGAATTTGTTATTGTCAATTATTAGTTATTATTTATCATCAAAGATACCATTAAGGAAAGTAATTTCCATTCATGAAAAATTTGATGACACAAAATTAACTATGGATGAGAATGTTTAATGAACAGAGCCCTCAAAAGATTGAGTCAGAGAAATATCTTATCTTCAGATTGCCTCTGGCAGTTTAACCTGGCAGTTTAACTGTTCAATTCTGTAAAATCTTGGACAGATCTAAATAAGTTTGGGAAGACAGTGTAAATAATGTATGTAAATAATTCTAAAATTAAAAATTTCCTTTCCTCAAGAGATATTTGGCAACTAAACAGAGATTTTTAGTCTGTTATGGGATATCAGTTGAGACTCCACCTCAGTTTTCTATTGTTTAAGTATGTGTACGCCAACAGCAAGAATAAAGGCCTGGAAAATTGATTTCTGATAATCTCTTTCTCACTGTGATTTCTTGATAAGACGTGTTAACCATTTCCAAGATACTAATTCTGTCTTGATAGTTTTACTGTAGTCCCGTTTGTTCCTCAGGTCCTCTTAACAAGTGGTAGTGGCAGGTTGAATGAACTACCTGTATTCTGCCTTTCTACATATATTCTCAAAGCTTTTTCATGAGAATCTACTCACTAACACCTGGAAGAACTCCTTAGCTCTAACCTGTTTCGTGGAGACTCACAAAAGTTTTGTTTACTATACATTAATCTTCCCGAACACACTGTCTATCTGTCTACTCTTGGTAGTAAACTTATAGGGGACATGGGAACTTGCTTGTGAAAGAGCATATGAGGATATAACTGACAAACTGAGTGGATTTGAAAAACAAAGAGAGATCTGTGGAGAGAATTCACACATGGAAAGTATCAGCTTGGTCTCCACCAGCTGCCATCTATGAAAACAATCTTAATCCTCAAGTTGTAAAATCAATAAAGAAAAGCAGAGCAAAAACAATGATTGAGAGAGCAAAAGCTACTTGCTTTTGAATAAAGAGGTAAAATACTTTTTCTGACATTTATGACAAAAAAAAATCTATTCAGCAAAGCAAGTTTCACACCAGATTAGCTTCAAGCATTGAAAAATCAAGGCCACTTTTTAGTAATGGAAAATATGATAGCATAACCTGGAGGAATCCTATGAGGAACTTCACCCATCTTATTCTGTAAAGTAAATACTTTTGCATTCATATCTAGTAAATTTGCACCAGGAACACTATATCCAGATCTTACCACCTTTTTTATTTGAAGATACTAGCAAATTGAAATGAACTAAAAGAAATGTTACAAAAATTGAACAGAGAGCAGGGTAACAGGTTGAACTGGTTTATACTTAAGGTAATACTATCTGTATCTTAGACAAGGGCATTTGGAGTCTTATGCAGCCACTGCATAAACTTTTAATGTTAATAGATTCAATATATCTGATGTGTATCTGAGTTTTCACATAAAAAGTTTTGTTTGTGAATAATACGGAAAACCTACTGGTTGTGAGTGACATGGACTGAGCACCTGCATTTTTATGGGATTCAGGTGAATTACTAAAAGACAGCCTAGTTTATTTCCAACAAGTCATTGGTGTTGGAGAGTATCTGGATGTTTAAATATGTCAAATCCTCCAGAAAGAAAATATTTATAAAAACAAAAATGTTACGTGTGGGATTTTTATCTTGCCTTTCTTAATGAATATATATTATCAGATGTAGATTCCCTGAAATTCAGTGAAACTTTGGGTTTTTTTCTTTTAAAGGATTTTTTACTACTAACTAGGTTCAATATCTGTACATAACCCTACAGTGGTCTTCTAAATCTGAGCTCTGCCTGATTTGGAGACATCTGCAGTGAAAGTTTCTGCTAGAATTTGAGTCTCTGGTTTTTCAACATAAATTTCTTAGGAATGCTTACACATATCTATGTCATTTAGGGAAAGATTTATGTTTAATTTTTATCTATAAAACCCCACATTTTGTCATCTCAGATATTATTGTGCAAATAGACATGATTTCCTTCTTGAAAGTTATCACCAAACTGGTAAAATGAGGAAAATTTCACGCACATAAAAATAGCAATTCTTTTGTTACAAAATAAAAAATTACAAAATAAAAAATACTTTTAAATAAATAACATTTGCAAAACATTACTCACACTTGTATTTTTTTCATATTGGCTAGTTAATTATGTATTATGGGCAATTTTCAACAAAAAATGGCAACTATTCTATAAAGAAATATTTAATGAGTAAGATAGACAATAAAATGGTAATTATAAATGTCCTACATGTTCCTTATTTTTCTAAACCACTAGATTAGACACAGCCTAGTTTAGAGACTTGGAATGAGATTCAGGGAAAACATGTTTTCTTGTTCTGTCACTGAATAGGCTAGCCTTGGTCAAATTAATTGTCTTCTCAGTGCTGCTGTTTCTGTGTTAAATGTAGAGAAGACAATGACCTCATTAATGTGGTCTGACTCACTAATGAAAACCTGTAGCTGTTATTCAGTGTTGTTGTCATAAGGAAGTTTTGGAGAAAGCATGACATCTGCCCCTCTGGAATAGCATGTTTTGCATATACCCTAAAGTGTCTGCTCTGAAATAGATTATTTGTAAAAGAATCCACATTATATTAAAAGCAGTTTTTAGAAGAGATGAACAAAGTTACATTCCTGTTAATTTCTAGTGAAGTACATGAACTTAATGCATATTTTACTGTGCAAGGAGTGCTGCATTTACAGAAATAATTGTCAGTGGTTAAACTATATATATAAACTATGACTATGTTCACCATGTAATTTTTTTTTTTTTTTTAATACTGCCTAAAGAAGATACTATTTCTTATTCAGGAACATAAATAAGCACCAGACACTACTGAAATATAACTAAAGATGAATAAAAATGGAACACAAGTATAAATTTATTCTTCAAGAAGATTGGGCTAAGATTTTGACATTGGCTTTATAAGAGGAAAGTCAAAGGCTTTCACAAACTTTCTCAGGATAGCATGGAAAAGTCTGATGGCTTCCACTGACTGCAGAGAAAGGTTATATTACTACAGACAGATAGGTACCTCACTTCTAGATAACAAAAATGAAACAAAGTGAAACCTACCTCATGTTTCCAAGCCTGAAAGAAAACTGGAATTTCCTCTACTATAAAGTGCAACTCACTTGGAAGAGAAAACAAGGAAAGAGAAATTGTTTGCACTTGCTTGAGAAGAGTTATACTAAGAGTTCGTAAAACTTCAACTGCATTACAGAGTTTTAACTTGTTCATCGACTGAAAGCCTAGGTTTGCTTGAATATCTGTAAGATGGTAGGACTTGAAGTGTGAATTGAAGAGTTGGCTATCTAAACCTTTTTATAAGGTTGAGATGTATTCTTATCTTTATAGAATGGCATTTCATTGCAGCATAGTTAGAGAACTGACACCGCATTTAAAGGTAGTGAATGACTTTTCTTCAATGAAAAATAAATATGACTTTGTTACACTAAGACTTTACTAGCTTGATTCTTAAACACTACTGAAGTAGAAACTATCATTATATTATTGTCACTATAGAATCTAAAATTTTTACACAGGAGGATGAGGACCACAATTAAAAAGCCTTGTAGGGGTGTGGATGTGGCCATTATATTCATTGAGATGCTCCAGATGGCTGTAATTTCACTGCATGACTGAGAGATATGTATTATCCAGGGCAGTATGAACACTGCTTGCTGTTCTCTGAACTAATATATATAATTTCTACCCAAAAAAGGCAAAGAGAATAGAAGAAAATATTTTTATGCAGAAATCAGAAGGCGACTAAAAATTTCTGAAAAGACAGGTTCTGAGGCAATCTCATTGTGTTGGAAATAAAGGATCAGTTTTAAGAAAAAGAAAAGTGATTTTATAGAGTTCTAAGAGAAATTATAAAAAATAAAATACACACAGTCATGGTTTCAGAAATAAATAAAAACTGAATTCTTATAATCTGTGAATTACAAAACCTTGTATGTAATATTTCTGATCATTAAATGTCTCTGATTTATCAATGTTATGCAGTCATGGGAAGGAATGAGTCTTTTTGGTCTGTGTTATCCACTCAGCTTTGATGTCTCTGGGAACATCCCCACTGATATGGTGGTGGTACTACCCTCTATTAACAGAACCCACTTTCTTTCTCCTGTTGCTTTAGCAAAAAAGATTTAACTGTAGTCATGAAGGGAGATCTGTTTTGTTCCCCTGGTTTATTTATTTGTTAAACTCTAGCTCATCTAAAAAATTAACAGAGGAAAATTACATTAAAAATGGGTGAAAGTAAAGATAATCTTTGAAAAGTTTTGTCTGACTATCCACTAGCAAACCCATGGCAGCCAATCTCAGTCTGGTCAGGTACAGTGAATCTTTCTGTAACAGCATTTGGCAGAGAAAATGACAACATACATAAAAATTAATTGTTTTGTCCCTGTTTTATTTAATACAGTTATTTGGTGAAGTAATAATCATGATGTATAGCATGAAAAGACCATTGAATTGCCTTTATGAACTGTTCTGAGAATAAAAATTAATATTGCATATCACCTTAAGATGAGTAAACTGATGTGTCTATATATTTCTCACACGGCACACTACAGCAGGTCACGCTAGATCTCACCATACTCTAATTTAATCGTTAGATTGTTCTCCTATATTTATCTAGGAAATTCCCAGAATGACATTACAGAGGCAGCACTATAATCTTCTATGGACTTGAAAAATTACTTCTAATAATTTTATGCATTCATGTAATGTTTCAACATAAGTAGGGATTTCCTGTTCTCTAACATCTATTCTTCACTTTTGACATCTCTAGATAGTTATTTCAATGACTCTAAGGTACATATTTTTTCAGCAGTGACCTAGAATCAACAATTTCATTAAGACAGTTGACATCAAAGATACACTGACATGGATTTCAAAAGGTCTTTTGTGTGGACTCTGAAAAGCTTTTATTTAGGAATGAGTTCAATCAGCTTTAATTTTTTTCTTGACATTTTACAAATACATCCAGTGTGAATACATTATTAGGTTGTTCAGATTCCATTTAGAGTTTGTAATTTCATCTCTTAAAGTACTTTTCAGTCAAATTGCATAGGGTTTATCCCATGGTTATCCCACCACAAAGAAGCTTAATAAACAATGTTAGGTTCTCAGACAAGTTTCAGAAATATATTTTTGTGTCTACACAAATAACCAAAATGCAATACTTTGTACAGAAAGAACAGGTGGACCAATAGTTAAATATGGGAAAATAATTCAGCCATATAACAGTTTGCTTTAAACTTCAAAAATACATTTTTTTACCTATTCATATTTAAATATTAGAAAGCAAAAAGGTCTCTTAAACTATTTGATATTTTGAATATGCAGAATTTAATAACATGTTGGTAAGATTTCAGGTCCAAATGCTTTTCATTACTTGGAGTCTAGAAAAAGATAAATAAAACACTAAATCACAGGATACAAGTAAAATTAATGATCCAGGCAAAATAGGCAAAAGCAAGAGCTCCCAGAGATAAAGTTAAAAATCCGGCTTTTTCCACTTTAGTTTGACTGAGATAGCATTGCCAAGTCTCACTTCGTGGGAATTCTTTTGAAGCCTCTCAGCATTGCATTTAAAACCTTTGCATTGTACTTCCACTAGACAAGTAAAATCTTTCTTAGTGTCTTAAAATCTCACTCATGTAAATAATTAGAGTTGAAGATCCCTGAGGGCATCTGAAGCATTGCAGTACCTCTGCCTGGGAAAGACTCTGGAACGGATAATAATGACTTAAATGTAAACAGTGTTTTCCATGCGGAAAGATTTATAAGTGGCAGAACAGCATAGTAAGGCTCTACAGCCTTTCAGAACAGAAATTGAAGAAAGAATGTGTTCAGTTCTTTTGAAGGCTTCTCACCTCACCCCTCTCAAAGCTTCAGTACAGTTTCTATGTGTGCCTGTGGGCATTTCTGTACTGCAAAATTCAGGTTAGACGCCATTCAGGTTTTTCTGAAAGAACTGTAATTCTTGCTAGTGCAGCATCAGGCAAAATTACAATAGATATATGTGGGTGATTCAGGAGGCACTAATTAGAGTGTTGGGAGCACTCTCTAACTCTTAATTCAGACGTTAGCCCATTTGGCTTTGAGAAGTTTCCCCTATACTGCTTGGCTTATTCTAAAATAGCTAATATGTTTCCAAATGAGTTTAATAATAAAAAACCACCTTGATATTTGAAAATGGAGTAACTCCACAGGAAATAACTGCAGCAACATCTTATTCTAGACTATTTTGTGGAAAAATTTATATTTTGCTGAAGGCAGGCAGAAGACAGTATGGAAAGGTCAATTACCCTTTTAAATCACTGTGCCAATACCCTGTGTACATAGAAAGTAAAATGTCAGATCTAAAATCATGAGTTTCTTAGAAATTTCTGGAAAAATGATAGTGGAAAAAGATTTCATCTTACTTGGCATTAACTATCAAAAGTTAAACATCTCATCTAAGCTATTTTGCTTATTTGCTTTCCTCTATAATCACTGAAGAAACATAAACACCTAAGTCATGACCTAAGTTGTTATCTGCCCATACCTCAATTATTAAGGAGTTTAGTAAACTGCTTTAAGCAAAATGTCTAACTGACTAATGTTAGTGCAAAATGAGTTCCAGCTGCTACATGTTTTGGCTGACATTCTAACCATAACTGACTGGTTTATCTGGAACTATGTAAAGCTAAAATATTAAAATGTTAAAAATATTGAAGTAAGGATTTTTTTTTTGTTTGTTTCTCATTGACTGTTTGACTAATTGGCTTGTGACTGGTTTAAGCTTTCGATGAATATTTGAAAAAATTTATGAAATTTTCAGTAATTTCATGTTCCTTAAGATGGTTCAGTAGAAGTGGAGAATTGCTTTGATTCATGAAACAGACCCAGTGATTCCTATGACAAAAAATAACCTTGGCTGAAGATGATCTTCTTGAGTACCTTATCTTACTTATGAGTCCTGGTCATATCATTTGGATTTATACCTGTCATTGAAGATCTTTTGTGCCTTATAACATGTCAATGTTTTACCTATAACTGTTAAATATATCAATTTCATAAATGACATACTTTTTATTTGACAGTCATTATCTAAAGGTCTTTTTTCTAATGTATTATACCATAGCTGAAAAAAAAGACCTGAGAAGCAGATTTTTCATCCATCATTCTTTTTCTTTTTGCTTGGTTCGTCCCATGAAATGGGTCTGGGGCATTATTTTCCTTGGCAACCACTAGGCTATAATTTTTTTCCCAATTTAGCATAGAATCTGAGAAAATCAGTCCTTTATTCTCAACAAATATTGCACTAAATTGATATAACAATGAAAGAGTTGGTCAGACGAAAATTATTTGTTCATTGGAAAGGGGTTTATCTTTAGTTTTAGTACATGATTCATGTTTTCCCATATGTGATTGTTTCTAATAAACAAGTTTTGATGACAGACAACCTTTCATGAATATTTATCTTCCAATTTTCCAGTCATTAAAAATTTAATTGTTTCACACAAACTTTTCAATTTTAGACAGGAAGCAGCACCATATAAGAAAGCAAGTTAATAAAAAGATTTATTTTTAAATTTCAGAATCATTCTAAAATTCAGTTAATAAAAACAATGCAGAGGCATGGATATAAACACATTCCAATCAAATTAAAATAAAATGTATTTCATTGATGTATTAGAGAAGAGGGGTTTTGTCTTACTGGTTTTAGTTTTTGTGACTGTCATGCAAAACCACCTGCTACACATGTAAAGTGAACGTGATTCTGTGACTAAAGCTTTGTAAAAGTCTACATAGAAAGAAGAGAACAAGACCTACATAACTGAGAACTGGAAAGACACACTTTAAATTATGGTATTTTGAGGTACAAAATACAGAGACAGGAGAGTTAACATCAATAATTTTCAAGACTCACAAAAAAACCTTTAAGTGAAAAAATAAAGTGTAGGAAAAGGTATGATTACATATCCATACTGCTTGTAGGTATGGGAATAGAGATGTAACATATTGAGCAGAGGTTGATTTTGTTAACATTTTTGTTAAAAACTAGCAAGTATCTAGAATATTTTATTGTATGGTATAAAGTACACCCAGCGATGGGGGATCCACACAAACCCTGATCAATTAGTCAGTAGATCTTGCCTACTATTTGTAAAAATTTCATGTCCATTATTTGCATTATCTATAAATGGAGCAAATTTGGCATATCTTTTGTTGCAAACAGTATCTTTGCAAAAAATTAATATTAAAAAAGCAAAGCAAGTGAATGCAGGGGTTTTTTGTATTTTCCAGTATTTATCTGAGATTGCAGAAAGTTTCCCTTTTCAATATTAAAATAAATACAAGGTCAAAGAGTAGTGATAAAAAGTTCAAAGTGTTCCTGGAAGTCAGTTATGGGTGACATTCTTTAAAAGTCAATGCTGTTTCATATCATCCCTATTAAACTGCTGTCAAAAGAGAATGTAAGTTCAGCAAGTTCAGCAGGTGACATCTAATTGAGAGGGAATGGTCAATATGCAGGGGAGGGGGAGCTGTCAATTAAAGGGAACTCAGCAACCTGAAGAAATATGTTGAAAAAAAGACCAACAAAATAGAGCATAGTAGTAGAAAATGTGGGCAGGCTTGCGGAAAGACAACTTTGCTTAATGGACATATGTGTCCTGGTTGACAAGAAGCTGAATATTAGTCGTCAGTGTGCCCTTGATAATGGTAACTGCATAGTAGGTCAGAGTAGCAACAGTTCATCAAGCTGGTTGAGGAAAGTTATTATTCCTTTCAATAGTCAGTACTTGTGAGACCACATCTGATGTACTGTATTCACTTTTGAATCCTACAATACAGAAAAGACAGGCACTAACAAACAGGAACAAGTCCAGTGGATGGCCACCAGGATGATCAGGGACCTGGAACATATGACCTATGAGCAGAGGCTGAGACAACTGGTAGTTTTCAGGCCAAAGTGGAGGATCAGTTATGTTTTGAGGTCAATTCTCAGGTAAATTATTGCATGAATTTATGAAACAAACATACCCTCATCAAATTAAATAAAATGCAGGGACAACAATTAGATTTATGTCTTTTCAGCCGTGGTTCTTTTGAATGATGTGTACAAAATAAACTCCTATATTTCAAAACACAAAAATCTGATAAAAAATTTGCCCTCTCGGGGGAGAAAGAAAGGATGAGCTGCACCAGGCACAGAAATGCACAGAGATCCAGAGACTGCAGGTAGTAGGATTGTGTTGGTGTCCAGAAATCATGAGGGGTATCAGAGTAGTTATCCATGTTATGGCGTTTTAGTTTTGAAATAGACCCTTTTTTCCTTACTAGTACATAAGATTCCAAATGAAAACTCTCACTTGGTAACCTTCATGGTCACCTGTAGGTGGCTAATCTTCAGATCAATCAGTTATTAGATATAGTGATAAATGTACAAGAAAAGATATGTGAATATGGAAGGTTTCTGCTTTATAATGTCTGTCAAAAATATTTTGAAGGAAACATCTCTATCAATCGCAGTGGGAATTGCAATCAAACATTTTACAGAAAGAACATTTGACAAAGTTAGCAAAAATTAAAACATCTTGAAAGCATCTCTAAACTGCAGCTAATTGGCCTTTCAATCAGAACTATACTAAGGGGACATTTGTGCTTTATTTGCAAGAAATCAAAGCCCAAGGGTATTTTTTAACATTGTTTTCCCACCCCTATGAAGAGTATTATTATATTTAGAGGCACACAAGCAGTGTTCTGATTGCACTTTTGCATACTCATTCATAGTATGAAAATATTCTTTGAGTTGATTTTTGGTTCACACGAATTTCTATCATTTCTGTAAGCAACCAGGTCACTAATAAAGAAGCTGGTATTACTTTTTCCATAAAAGCACAGAATATGCTGAGTTGGAGGAGACTCACAAGGATTATTGCATCCAACCCTTAACCCTGCACAGGACCATCCCCAAGAGTCACACCATGGGCCCAAGAGTATCATCCAAACATTGGTTGAACTCTGTCAGGCTTAGTGCTGTGACCACTTCCCTGGGGAGCCTGTTCCAGTGCCCAGTCACCCTCTGGGTGAAGAACCTCTTTCTAATATTCAACCTAAACCTCCCCTGACACAACTTCAGGCCCTTCCCTTGGGTCCTGTCACTGGTCACAACAGAGAAGAGATCAGTGCCTGCCCCTCCTCTTCTCCTCACAAGGAAGTTGTAAATTGCAATAAGATATCCCTGTTGTTTCCTCTGTTCCAGCTGAAAAGACCAAGTGACTTCAGATACTCCTTGTATGGCTTGCCCTCAAGGCCCTTCACCATCTTTGTTGCCTTCCTTTGGATACTCTCTAATGGCTTAGCGTCTTTCTTATGGTGCAGTGCCCAAAACTGCACACAAAATATTCAAAGTAAGGCCCCACCAGTGCACAGCAGAACAGGACAATCACCTCCCTTGACTGGCTGATGATGCTTTGCCTAGAAAAAGTTCAAAAATTGTCCATTTCTATGCATGCATAGTAAATCTCCATTCTATAAGTGTGGAGTTAAAAGTAGGCCAGAATCTGATCCTGGAAAACTCCTGCATTTTGATATGTTTTAGATCCAAATCTAAAGTATTTGTTAAAGACCTATAACAAACAATAAAGTATTTTATATACAGAGAAGATGTACAGCTTTTTTCCCAAATATTTATTATGATTGAAACCCTTCTTTCCACACAACTTTAGAAATGCTTGTAGTCTAATTTTACTCTGGTATACTTACCATACATGCTTATAATAGACCTTACAGGATTTACTGTGAAGAATGGAGACATTCTCACAGAAAGATTACTACGGTAATGACCCATTCCCAAAGCTATTTGCACAATGGTCATGTGTGCTTTCTCATACAGTAATCATAATCAGCTACCACATGAACTGTAATTGGTTCTAGTCACAATATACTTGATCTTAAAAATGATATCTTAGATAAAGTTGATCAAATGAATCCTGAAAAACCCTAATTCACTCAATTAAATTTAATAGGAAACAAGATATACTAGATTAGACTAGATGTTGAAATGTGCTCTACAGGTATATAAAGTTTATTTTAAATTATTGCCATTCTCTATGTCTATTAGGAGGAAGGGGTCAAAAGCAGAAGAATGGTGAAGAGGATAGTAGATTCCCTCAAGTGACCTTGCAGCTGGGAATTTCAAGGCCTGGAGAATAACAGTGTGGGAAACTCCATATATTATGCTTCCTGCTGTTTGTCCTCTGAGAAGTAGAATCTCTGTGTAGAGATCATGTAGGTGTTTGGGAGACTTGGAGGCACTCTCATGGACATGCTTAAGCTCCCTATTTTGGAAAAGAGGAGATCTAAGCTCAGAGATCATAAAAGCACAGGGGAGATCACAGCGTAGTGGTAAACGACATGGTGTTGACCCTTGAGGATTGGTGTAAACAGCAGGTCCACTGCCCACCAGCGTGGACTCAGCCTAATGGTGCCTACCTTCCTGCTTGTGTGTCTCTGCCCAGGAGTTGCTCTGGGATCCTTTCATTAGTGAGGTAATTAAATAAATTTACTCTTTGCCTTTAATATCTAGTTTTGTAATTGTTTTGGCTGCCTGCCTGTGTCAACTCACACTATGTCTAATCTATAAATTTAAGTCTATTTTTTTCAGCTTTTATTTTTGTTCAAAATATATTAAGTTCTGCAATTCCAGCTGAATCACTGGGTTTTGTTCTGCATCCCTGTAACAACTTTCATATGGTCTTGTGTCCAAAGAAGGGAAACAAACCTGGTGAAAGGTCTAGATGTCTTATGAGGAGCAACTTAGTGAATTGGGATTGTTTAGCTTGGAGAAGAGAAGGCTCAGGGGAGACTTCATTGCTCTCTACAACTGCTTGAAAGAACAGTTACTAATTTTCCATATTTTGTAGTCTTTTCTATAGTTTGAAAGGCATGTTGAATTTTGGTGCTTGTTAAAAATGTGGGAGACATCAGCTGAGTTTTGAGTTTGTTTTTTTCAGAATTTTTCCTTTCAAAGTCTTCTCCATCCCATGCCTTTCAATAGGATCCCAATATCTGATGTTCCAGATATAATTGAATCAAGAAGTCTATATTAAAAAGAATTCAATTAGTTTGGTTATATGCTTGAAACTTTGAGAGTTTAATGAGAATTTATTCAGATAGGAAGAGGTTTTTTATCTCTTATGATTGTTTTTGCCCTGGTTTTTAGTTTTCCCTAATTCCTAGAAAAAATTTCCATTGCAATAATATATTATCAGATCTACTTTTTGTCAAATGTATTGATTAATTTGTTGCAAGGAAATAAAAATTACTTACAAAAAAGCAGTAACTTCAAATTTGGAACAATCAAAAATTTTCTCTGATCTTTATTAATAATTGAGACTATCACAGATTTTGGCTGTGACTACAAGGTTTCCCAGAATACAAGTATCTGAAATTTTCCTTCTTCCTACTTCATTGTAAGTTTAACTGTATCATGTTCTCCTTCCTTTTTTAGAAATGTACAAAAGGATCCCCTCAGGAATCAAATCAGCTTTAACTATGCTAATTTCATGGAAACTAAATAATTGGATTTATATCTTCAGGTTATTGTTCTTCTCAAAAGCATTTCAATGAATGCTGTGAAATCTTAATTTTTTAGCAAACCTGCAAGCCTTTTATGAAGACAAAACTTGATGGTTAAAAGGCATTTTGGCAATGACTTAAAACATAAATGATCTTTTAATTCTGAAATGTCTGGTAATAGCTTACTTTCAGGAAGCACAAGTAGCAACTATAAAACAAGGAAAGACTGATGTGCTGTACATCAACAGAAAATTCTTAGATATACCCTGTTTTCTTCTCAAAATGAGAAAATATTCCTGAAAACAAAAATCATCCTTATAAATATAGAAGTTAAAGGAAAAAGATTAGAGCTTAAATAGTACAAAGGAGGGAATCAGCTGCAACTGAACTGATGATAGGAGGTAAGAAAATAGCCACTTGAAAAATTCTTTAGTATATTATTAGATAATTCATCAAATATAGATTTCCTCTCAGTAATTAATTCTAAAAATTTAGAAAGGGACTTGAATGTCTCTTATTTACAATAGTTACAAATATATTTCAGTTTGGGATTTTTTATCTTTTTTTTTTTTTTTTAATGCTTTGTGATTTTAAGATGATTTAAAAATATCTTCCTATTCAAATGTCTTCTTTTTTTTGTCTTTTGACACTTCTAACTTCCTAATAGCTCTATTCATGAGAACAGCAGCTGGTGCCAGCACAAAACAAGTAAACGAATATAAATAATGTTGCACTTTATTTATAATGCATTCTTTTTGCAAACTCTAGTAAATTGTATTCCATTGAGAAGTAGATGCCTCCTAAAGTGAGTTGTGGGAATTTTATCAAAAAATGTGGAAGAAAAAAAAGAAAGTATGAATAGCTAAAATAAAAAAGTGACAATAACAGTGATATTAATAATACTGGTCATAATAGGGAAGTGTAAAAGTGAATCAGTTTCACAATAAGAAAGAATTGGCACATGAAAAAAAATTTGAGGGAAACGGAAATCTGAGGACAATAGTAAAGGAATTATGAGGTGGAGCCCAACAGGAATGAATTCAGGAATTTAGAAATTTTGATGTGTAAAGAAGTCACTCAAGCGACAGAAGAGACTCAATTTCTCAATAGGTGTTCTATTAGCAAAAACGAAGTTTTTGTAAAGGATCACAAAATTATAAAGAGGAACTATAAAGTTTATTCAAAGATCAAGTCTTTCTAACCAATTTAGACACAATCAGAAAAACATTAATGAAATAAATTAAAGATATAACATAAGGTGATATTGTACATTGGATGAAGAAAATCCCTTACAATATGTTACTATTGCACACAAGAGGGCTTTGGAAGGACATTTGCAAAAAATGAGTCCCTGCAGTGAACTGGGAATAAAGGCGAAGGTAGAAATGTGTCACATAAACCGATGGATTTGATGCACAGTATTTCAGACTTCAGAAGAAGTAAAAGTCCTTTCTGATTTTACCTGAAGGTAGAGACAATTAAGCCTCTTGTGAAGAATTATAATGATGTCAAAATTATGTCACTAATCAAATCTTAGGTCAGAAAAGTGCTAATAAGTCTGCTTTGAAATATACTGATGTAAGAATGGGGGTGTTGTTTGACAGTGTGCCCAGGCAGCCAGAAGGCATCCTGGTTTGTACCAGAAATAATTTGGCTAGTGGGATAAGGGAAGTGATTGTGTCCCATACTTGGCACTGGTGAGGTCACACTTTGAATACTCTGTTCAGTTTTGGTCCCCGCATAACAAAAAGACATTGAGGTGCTAGAGCATGTCCAGAGAAGGGCAAAGAAGCTGGTGAAGGGTCTGGACCACAAGTTCTGAGGAGAAGCTGAGGAAGCTGAGGTTCTTTAGCCTGGAGAAAAAGGAGTCTCAGGGGAAACCATCAGTCTCCACAGTTACCTGAAAGGAATTGTAGCCAGGTGGGGGTCAATCTCTTCTCCCGAGTAACAAGCCAGAGGACAAGAGGAAATGGCTTCAAGCTGTGTAGGTGAAGTTTAGACCATATATTAGGGAAAATTTCTTCATTGAAAGAGTGGTTAAGCATTCAAACAGGATGCAGAGGGAAGAAGTTGAATCACCTTTAATGGAGGTAATTTAAAAGACATGCAGATGTGGCACTTAGAGATATGGTTTAGTGGTGGACTTGCCAGTGTTGCATTTATGTTTGAATTCAGTGAGCTTAGAGGTGTTTTACAACCTAAATAATTCTATGATTCCATGATTATAAGGGCTCAGAGTAGCCAAAAACATACATCACTTTCCTCTTATGAAAATTGTAAGGCGATAGAGAAAACATGCAATATTACCATAATCATGTAAATGTGTAGTGATGGGTAGCCGTCATGTCTGGTACAGTCCCTTGCCATATTCAGAACCCAGACATTTGGAACACTGCAAGATTCTAGAGTTTTATGCAAATTGCAGACTTTGGGGGTGGTTTTATTTGGGTTTTATGGTTTCTTTTTTTTTTACTAGGTCTTCATGGTTCAGTTCATGTACTATTAAAAATTTGCTTTTATACTGTAAGACTCCTGTTTTATTTTAATATTGCTATCAAATGACATCTTCCACAGTCATAGAAAAGCTTGAAATTACTATTATTCTTATTTACTATTTCAGGGGTTGTGAGAAAAGAATAAAATCTAGAAACATCCATGAGAGATTTTCAAGATATTTTTTTGTATCTACAAGCTCAGGAAGTTCTATGAAGGAGCAGTTGAAAATAAATGGAAATTCAGTGGTACTATAGCTCAAAAGTAGGAGATAAACAATTCAATGGAAATATTTGATAAGATTTATCATGGTTTATTTTGCCCTTAAATGCCATTTTGAACTTCACACCTTCACCAGTATTTTATCTTTTTCTTTTTTTTTTTTTTTCTCAAGAGGTATTTTGGTGTTTTGAAATAGTTATGAATAATATGTTTATTAGTAAGTATTTATTTGTGCATTTATTACATTTTTTCAGGCCATTTAATGAAAACTGTACTTTACAGTTCATTTCTCTAGCAGTCTTGGAATAAATTACAATGTCATTAAAGCTAAAGTGGCAGAATGCACAATTAATGACTTGCAAAATCATGCTAGTAAAGCCACACTGGAAACATTGGGAAATTATTAAGGGTGTAATGCAGTTAGAGTTAGAATTTGTATTCTGGGAGAAAACCTTTGTCAATCTTAGTGGTTGTGCTCAGTTAATATTTTTCAGGTTGCATTTAAGGGTGGCACCAAACTTTCTACATAGAAGGATTTCTTATCACAGGAATGCAGTCAAATGTGGAGTAAAAAAATTACAGTTCTGTAACCTTCTAAAGCCATTTTACAGCTATTCATGTAATAGGCCAGATTACCAGTTACTGTATATTAGCATTGTGACATTGTTAAAACACTGCATTGTACAAGGAAGTTTTACACCAGCAGAATAACTGCCAAAAGATATGAAAAATGTCTTTGTGTTAATTCAGTATGTTGTTGACAAAGAACTACATGGACCTGAACCACAAGCTTTCCTGTCATCCCCTCTCAAACTATATACATGCAGAAATTCCAGTTTTCTTAAGCAGATTGATATCTGGAACACTGATATAGAAACAAACTTTGCTAGGCATTGGCAGAATCAACACGTTGCTTTTCCTGTTTCTGTGCAGAGATAGGGAAGGGGTAATGTTGAAATGCTCAATTAGAAATAGGAGAGGTTTTGTCGTATTGCTGGATGGGTAGCTGATAATGCAGGGAGAGTTTAAAAGAAAGCAACAAAAAGGAAAATTAATCTGACAAAGTTTTGGAACTCTAATAGTTAGTTTAAGGCTTCTCTATATTCAGTGAAAAAGTATAAACCCTTTCAAAGATATTTTATATTTCCAATGACAGATTGTAAGGATAGATGAATAGGGCGTCCTGCAGAGAAGCTTAACAGTTTTTGTGGAATATAAAAAAATGGTTAACAATTCAACCAGTTCTGGATCCTAGCTTTCAGAGGCTTAAATCATAAGGAAGAAAATGCCACCTGAAACTCCATAGAGCTCCAACTCAACTGAAACTCTAATACTGGTTTCCTACTACATGTACCTCAATTAAAAAAAAAAAATCAACTACCTGTATATTTAAATTAAATATGTAAACATTCATTTCTTTGGTTATAAACAGTGACTAAAATTTCAGCGTAACATGCATTCTGCAGTATGGCACACAAGTAAAACATGATCATTTCAGAAACAGCTTCAGAAGAAAATAATTTTTTTAGCTAGCATTTCTAGAGCATAGGTGTTATTTGTCAGAGGACTGTCTCACAGAAATCCCTTTAAATGGTACAGGCTCTTTAGATTTTTATTGAGAGAAAGGTCGTCATTTCTTACCAACTGACAGTGACAAACATGGTGATAAAAATAAAGGGAAACAGCAAGGAAAGAGAGAGAAAGAAGAGAAAAAAAGAAGGAAGGAAGGATAAAAAAGAAAGAGGAGAGACAGGAAATTTGATCTGGACACTAGAGAAAATGGGTACTGTTTAAATAAATTTGTTCTTTTTTTTTTTCTTTCTATACTAAAAACCTGAACTTTTTCATCAGTATTAATATTTTACCTAGTAGAACTACAGATGACACAGGATAAATGAAAGTGTTTGAATACATTTCATGCCAGTTATACTTTATTTTGAGCTGAATGATGACAATAGCAAAGAGTTTTTTACCTTAGTCCAAGAATAAGCATAAATTCTTTAGGTGACTGCTAGCAAAACACATTTATAAATTATGACAAATCATTAGCTTTCATGGAAAATAACAAAGGAATGAAAATTCCCCTTGACTACAACTGGGAATAGGAAATAGCTTGAGGGCATCTTGAGCTTTACAAAGACTGGCAGTAGATTGTAATTATCTTTTATTGTGAGACATTATTTGGATCTATCATTCAGATTTTTATAACATCAGATATAGTTATTCATCTTAATAATACTGTGGAGAAGTAATGTTAACTTGGACCTTTATAACACTTTTGGAAGATGACATTGAAAAGATGGTCAGGATTATCTTGAACAGGTAGGAACACAACACTTATGTGAATCCTACTTTTTCATCAAAACCAATTAAAAAAAGGAACAAATATGATTAAGGCCTGCAGCTACTCTTAAGTATACTTGTATTTTCTGTCAAAAGACTGAGTTTGGTTTTGTTCCTCAGAATTATTGTGTGATGAATTTTTATCTAGCACAGCCACATGCTACTTTGAAAAGCACTAACCAGAGTTCAAGGAAGAAATGAGAAACCAACTACTAGGTTAAGATCTTTCTAGTATTTAAAATGTGGCCACACATCCTGCATTAGAAGAAAGGTTAGAAGTAGGAGCTGAGCTAAAAAGCACGATCTTGTATGAATCAGTCTCCAAAGTAGAGAAAAAAGCTAGAACCATAAACTTTTGATGTGATCCTGAAAGGATAAAGTTTCTTGCAGTCTTGTAGCATGGGGTACAGAATTACAAAACAGCTGATTTCTAAGCCAAGTCTTTACCAGAACAATCACCTATAATACTAACCCAGCAGCTGTCTCTGTGGTTTTCCTTTTTGTTCTACAAAACATGTTGATCTCTCCATATATTAGAGAAAGCTTTTTCAATATACATGTTCATCTTTTTGAAGCAAAGAGGGAGAGTAGGTAGGAAGGGAAGAAACGGATGTATGTGATATATGATTTCTTTACTGTTCAATACAATCTGGTCTTAGGGAGGAAAGGAAAAATCTGCTGGGTAAGAGAAGAGAAAAGAAAGCTTGAGAGAAGGAAAGTATTTGCAATTTTCTGTAACAGTTTATTTTCTAATGTCAAATCTTACCATACTTTATTGTACACTGTTCTTTAATGAATCATGTACTTCTTTTGGCTCATTACTGTCATGCCAGTTATCCAGTGGAGCAGTAAGTTGACAGATACTCTAGCTCAGAAATTTATACAGTCCCTCTTCAGTACTCCTCTTCCTTGCAGAACATGATATATCTGTCCTTCATGTTCTCTGGAAGACAGAAAGGTCATTGTTAGGATGTTACCAGTTTTTAAAGGACCTTCAGAACCTTCAGGCAGTGAAATCATCCCTATTTCACTTAAAATAGTACAATAGTTGCTGTCTTTTTAAGGTCATTCTGAACTATGCCAGGTTTATGTCTCAGATCTGTAACCAGTTTATTTTTACTCCCCCCATCAGTGGCATATGTAGCTAAATGTTGGTATAAATAAGAAAGGTCCAGAGAACTGAAACTTGATTCTATTCCATTAATACAGACAATCTAAGTTTCTCTGCTTTTCCTTTCTGCACTTACACAACCAAGAGGGACTGGATCTCAACCACTGACATTTTTTGAAGTTCTATACTTTTAGACAGGTTAGATGTCTTATGGTGTCTCCAAAGGTAACCTAATTATACCCAAAAAGTGATTATATTTTTGATAATATAAAGAAATATTATTCCAGAAAATGAGCTATTTGTAGGGGGCGGAGGGAGGGTTTAATATCAGCAACAATAATAATAATAGAAAGTGCTGTGGGAATGTTTGTTTGTTCATTTTTTTTTTTTTTTTTAATAAATGACATGACTTTAGAAACAGATTTGTGGAGATTGTATTTACCATTTACAAAAACATCAGGGAAAGAGACCTGTCCCAGTATGAACTATGACGTAGTACTCAGGACATGCGATGGAGTCTGTGAAATTGTAGAAGAAATCTTCTCTCTGATGGATTTAGAGCACTCCTCTGAGGTGGCACTTCATGCTGTAGCTTGTTCCAATCTCACTGAATCATGGACATGTCTTATGAAGGATCCAGAGTACCTTTTATCGTCAGTCTTCCTGTAGCTGCTCCATTTTATGCTCATAAACACTTAACAGAGGAAGAAGGTTATCCTGCCCCTAGACAAGTGTCCGTACACTACCTAGAAGTGATCTTGTGCATTAGAGTTACTTTTATTTTCTCTGTGAGTAGCATAACAACATAGTCCTGAACAAAGTGCTTTACCAAAACAACTTCTTATTGATTTCCCTGGGTAACCTAGGAATGTATTAGGAGTTGTATGTCATATTTAATAGTTTATTATTTGGCTATCAGTTTGAAAATTACTGGCCTCCTTTCTTACTCCCTGTCTCTTCTGAAAAAATACCTTATTCTGTGAGAATGGATGTGATGTGGTAGGTATTTACCCATCAGGAATTAGACTGGAATTTCTTCAAAATACTCTTTCCTTGGATTCTTTGCAAAGTAAGAGCTTTTATTTCCATATTTTATAGGCAAGTAACCTATGAATAAATCAGAAAATTACTATTTATGTTATACATTAATAATTCTTTGAGCAAAATATTCCCCTCCTAAGTAATGGATATTGAATAAGTTTCCATAAAACATACATTTAGGGACAGAACCAATTTTTCTTTGTTTGTTTGTTTGTTTTTTCAAACTATGAAGTGACCAAATGGCTATGCTTCTTAAATACTAAAAAAGGATTGTAAAATTCTGGAAAAGATTAAACATTGTTTAAAACAGAGCTGGGTTAATACTAATAATTTTACAAGGCATTCGTTAAGACTTGGTTCAGAATACTACATACAATTCTGGTCACCTATTTTCAAGAAAGATGAACATAATAAAGGAACAGGTGTAGTAAACAGCTATTACGGTAATTAAGGGAATGCAATATTTATCTGAGCAAGAGAGATTTAGAGCTTGGTTTATTCAGCCTAAGCTAAAAAAAAAAAAAATGGGAAGGAATTTAATGTTGAATAATACATTCAGGGATAGATGTGAAGAAAGGAACAGAACCACTTAAATCTAACAACAGTATGGATACCCAAACAAATCTAAGTATATGAGGAACTCAGGTATAAATCTAGACTTGGAAATTAGAAGATTTGTAATCACCTGGAACGGAAAAGGTCTTTCAAACTTGGCAGCAGAGAAAAGGTGGTTTAAGATTTAAGTGCTTCTGGAGTGAATTTTATAATTAAATTTTTGTTGATTATCACTGAATATGTGATATTAGTGATTACATCAGCTGTTATGGAGGTTCCTGTTAAAAGACACAAAAGGAGACTGGATCACTGTTTGTGTTTTGCCCTGTATTAATCCCATCCAAATATATTTTTGTTCTTTTTTAGTAAACTATCAACTACTGTGGACATGGGAATTATGACCTTGAGAAACTCCGCCATCTTTCAGTGGTACAGCATAACTACTGTGTTTGGTCTTTTATGTTTGTTGGATTTAGTTTAGTAAGCTTATTGGGAGATGTTAATTATGAATCTTATGGGGATGCAGATATTCTTGGACAACTTACAACAACTGAAGGACTGGCTACAATTATGGGAGTACTGAAATAAAAATAAATAACTGAACCCATCCAATCCTTGTTCCCACCGCTTTTCCCACTTCTTTGTAGCAGAAACTGATGCAGTGGTTATGTTTATAATCCTCAAGTACTAATTTGTTAAAATTTAACATCTTGGACTGTACTTGATTCAAGACTACCAAAAAACTACCATTATAATGTTAAACACTTTCTTAACTTTCAGAATAACCATCCTCAACCTAACATCCATTCAGTTCTCAGTCTTTTGCCTTAATGACATTACCTTTAAAACAGTAAGCAGAGAATAATGTTAATTAGGGATTTTTGACTCTGCAATATTGTATCTTTTTTTAGAATTATGGAGCAGGAATGTGATGTTTGGAATTTTGACAGTTAATGGCAGAGACCACAGTCTGAGCAGTGACATGTAAATTATCATTAGAAAAACTCTGGGCTAAATTCAGCTAGGACCTCCCTTGTGAAAATATTTAAACAATTGGTTTATGGTGAGTTCTTTTCTTCAGTGGCTCTAAGAACAGAAGCTTCTCAGTTGTCCAGTTTAAATCATTTATCTTCAAAAATTTACAATGAAATACTGGCACCAAAACCAGTAGCTTGCTAAATGGTTTCACAAGCCAGTCTGATGCTGTAAATGATGAAAAAAATAAAACACAGTATGATTTTTCTAAGATGAATGTCAGTGAGCACTTGTGATTACTAATGAGAACCACTGGGCAAAACTATGAAACCCCACCATACACTGAGGGTAACATGAACTGGTGCTCTCCTCTGTGCCTCTGAAGGTACCGGACATCACACATTACAGACATCTGCCTGCATGTGAAGTGTCACTAACAGCATGACCACAATGCAGTTGATCCTATAATAAGGGTGGATTAAGGTTGTAGTTTAAGAAAGGGATGGGGGCTATTTGGGCTACGTTTCCCTTGGCTATATAGTGATGATTCCCTCTTCCTCCTACACACCTTACCACCACCACCAAGTACAGATGGCTGACTTTGTGTTACAATTGGTTTATGAGGCCCTGAATTTGACAGTTATGTCTCTCTGTAAAAGAAGAGGCTCAAATAGCTGTGAGATGCAAGTTTGACTGGTGACTTAAAATATTTTTCCTTGATGGTGCTGAAGGGACTTGCACCCTGGTTTACACTAGCTAAGGATTGAGAGATGCCTTTTTAGCTACCCTGACAGCTGCTTCAAATTTTCTGTTTCTAAAGGGAAAATAATGTTGATATATAAGTATAATAATATTATTAATAATAATATAACATATATTAGTATATCTAATATTATAATATATATAAAATATATAATAATATAGTAAGATATATAAGTAATATTCTTCAACAGATCTGACAGTCAATACTCAAAAGCAAAAACATTAACCAACTATCAATCCATTAATCTTCAGCTGTATCCCACAGTGAAAACTACAGTTGTACGTACCTTCAGTGTTAGGTACCTAAATAATAAAGTTGAAGGTTTTCCTGGTGGATTCTTAGTTAAGAGTATCTATTCTGGCAAAAGATCAATAAAGTCATGTAGAATTAGACAATAGGTAGAATATCCTAAAAAAATCCCAATCTTATCCAAGAATTCATGTGGAATATCTAGGTCTACCCACTAAAATAAGACACCTCAGTCATGAAATTCGGGATTTAAAAATAAATTTAAAAAATAAATAAAACAACAACAACAAAACCCACAAACAAACAAATAAACCCACCCAACTATGTATTGGGTAATACACAGACTGTGTGAGACTGCAAGTCGGAAAGTGAAGAGAGATTCCAGAGTATCTGCATATTTTGTCTCTTTTTTTTTTTCCTATTGCAGATTTTATTCACCTGTTTCCTTCCTCCATGCTTTTTATTTTGATTCTTGTCTCTCATCTCTACCTCTGATGGTCTAATCTCTAAGGTTGGGCTTTTTTGTTCTAGTTGGTGTTAGCAGCATCAAGTCACATGCAGCAATTCCAATTTTTTTAAGATTTATCTCTATGGAGAGGAGGACTATTACACTGCAGTCTTTAAATTCAAAGTACAAGTCACTAATAACCCGAAAAGTCCAGAAATAATAGTTACAAACCCTCACGTTTCTTGTCACAATTTAACGATCTTCAGGCAAACTTGAATCACAGACTACTGTGATTATAGTCAGAGTAAGAATAAACGAACTCAGAATGAATTTCTTTCTGATGTTTATTGCTTTAGAAAGAGGACAATATCATGCAAATGTAAAAAGATGAGTGTTTTTTTCTTTTTTTTTGGTTCTTAACATTTAAATTGTTTCCAATAGCACAGTCATTTAAACTTAGGAAATATTTTCTAGTTTGATTTCCTGTACAAGTAAAAATAATTAAGGTAAGGGTGATTAGTCTCATATTATGATAATTTTTTTTTTAATTTCCATAATATAAGACTTCCAGTAAGAAAATTTTGCGTTATATATGTATTTTTAGTCTTCTTTTCCTCCCTCTGTTTCTTATTCCCTTCCATTCCCAATCTCTCTCTCTCTCTCTTTCTCTTTCTCATGAAGAAGCCAGCTGGGGAAGCTGTGACTCAGAACCTTTTAGAAAACCAATCTTTGACTCTCTTAAAATTCTCTACTGAGTTTTTGTTGAATTCCTTAATTGTCTGGTTGCTTATGAAATCACATAATGATATAGATAGTGAATAATGCATACATAACTGAATTCTTCAAAGCCATACTTTCCTGGTGATTAAGTTCTTTTCTCCCCTTGAATCTCATTACAGAGGAGTTAACTTCAAGTGAGAACAAGCACTTTTTTTCTTAAACATACCTTCAGAGTGAAATAAAGATTAACTTTTCTAGCTGACTTCACAAACATTATACCAATTCACTTCATAAACCCCAGCTTTGGGATCAAAATGAAGTCAAGCCAATCATTCCCGAGGAACACTACTATTTCACCCATCTCCTTTCTGCCGTTATTAATCATAATTAGTTTGTATTATAGAGTAGTAATCCAGAATCTTGCTCAGAGCTTCTACACAGTACTGTAATTAATAATAAAAACATTCTAGAAGCACAATACCAAAAAAATCCTTAAAGACCACTTTGCGTTTGACATCTGCGGGAGAGTAGGAAGAACAGAAGGCAGCCACAATGGCAGGCAATTGCTTTGAAATGTATTAAGTTCCCTGCTCTTTGGAAACCTGGCCCGAGGAGCGATAGATATGAATGCTTTGAAATTCAGCATATTTTGCTCTTTGTCTCCTTGCATAGCTGAGTCCAGTCTGGAATTTTTTCTTCTTTCTCTATCCAGTGAATTACATTATTGCTCTCTGTGCCACTCCATGAAATCATTCAACAGGAGCTCTGGGAGTCTAGGTAAGAGGTTAACTTACATTTAAGGAGCAGAAGGAGATGTGAACTAGCAAACATGGGAACTTAATAAAGAAAATGACATTTCTATGATATGTGCAAAAAGAAACAGATTCTGTGTTAGACAATATGGGAAATTACAGATATCTGGGTTATGGTTACCATATCACACAGAAAAATCAGGGTGTTGGCTGAAAACATGCAAAAACTTTAGAGATATGCACAGTTACATAGTAGAGATTCAAACACATTTTGCTGAAAATATCCCAGATAGGCCATGGTTTATTGATGTCGTATGTACAGCTTGCTTTCTTGTTTTTCAAGCTATTTTTTCCCATCAGGAACTACTCATCTGTGCTGTGCATAAGTGCACTGTGTTGACTGCAAAGGTGTATTGCACTTAAAAGGAACCTGAGCTGACCTGAATGATCAGAATGGACTGTAGCTGTTTGTAGCATGAAAAGCATAAACCCCAGGAAATTAGCATCAGATTCTGGGATAAATTACTCTCATTTAAGACTTATTGATTATCAAAGCATTTGGCAATTGTGGTTGGCAAATGGAAGCAACATGAAGAATAAAAACAAACTGCTTGAAATACACAGCAAAGATAAATCACTATCAGTAAATTACTGTCAATAACTTAGTAGAGATCTCATTTGGCAAATAGGAGCCAAAATGCTGTCATTACATAACACAACTAGAGCAACGAGGGAGAACTGGCAAATCTCAGAACCAGAGTGTTGACCCCAGTCTTCCCTGAGCTCTTGGGGCTGACAGCAGCTTCCTTCTTGATCTATTTATATCTCTCCTTCTCCTGAAACAGCATCTTCTCTCATGAGATTGCTGGTGTGGAGTGGGAAAGCTGTGGATCTATGAATGTCCTGTGCTGTCTGCGGCATCACAGTTTCAATGTGCCTGTTCCTTTAAGTGTAGCCAAAATTAGAATTTAGTTGCTCTCAGCATTGCTGCATGAGGAATGTGGGAGGATCTAAATTTTGGGGCTCCATTACTCATAGAAAAGATTTCTGTACAAAGAGATGACCAGCTCTCATATATTTAAGCTAAGTTGTACTGAAGACATTTTCTACACTTTCTAATGAAGTGTGGGGGTAAAAAAAAAGACACAGAAGCAAGTCAAGCAAGCCAAAATGTATTTATTTGTCCCTACAAAATAAATTTCAGCTACCCTTTCAACAAGTTGTACTAGCATATTCTCCACATAGCGGAGAAAGTCTATGTGTTACAGAAAATATGGATACCCTTTTAGGTAAAAAGGATGGAACTACTGCAAGAAAATCAAATTGCAGTGGCTAGAATTCCTACCATTCAGCAATGGGCACTTCTTAGATCACAAGAGACCCTTTCTCAAAAACAAGTAGAGTCTGAGACAGATGATATAATACAGTTTAATTTGAAATACCACTGGAGCTTTTGTGAAAACTGTTTCACTTTTTGTGTTGTACTATTATGAAATCAATGTCACCAAAAGCACACCCCCCCCCCCCAGTTATTAGGGAGACAATATAGGCTTAGACAGACTAGAGAGACAAGAGTGGGAGAAAACTGTGAATAAAAATTAAAATTCTGGAAATTAAATTTCTTTCAGAAATAAAATGAAAGAACAACTAGAAGATAATGTGGCTCAGTGCTTCTTCCTGGACAGGACACTGAAAATGTAGAGAAAATGTAGGAAGGGCTAATATTTATGATGAAGCAAAGAGAGTAGATTAAGTTTCCTTAATCTTCTACTCTCTCCTTGAAGCATTTTTAAAGTTATCCTCCACCTCAGATACTGGTTTTTATTCTATATGTATTTATGTAATTTCCATAATTGCAAATACAGTTCTCTGTACGAGTATTTCTTCTTTTTAAAATTGTGTGTTTTTATTTCTGCTTTCCAATGTGGGACAGAATGAGGTTCCATATAAGAGTGTTTCACTGTGCAACTTAACCTTGCTCCTATTGTAACAAGTCTCTGGGGTCTATAGTCATGTTCTTGCATGAATATCTGGACTGAGATTACATTAATTGTATCTCAGATTGAAGCTTTATTACAGAAGACATGGCTGTTCTCCAAAACAGTAGACATCAAGTTCTGATTTTATAAATAATCCTTTAACTTACCCCTATGTCATAAGTGCCACAAAATGTTAGTTTCCCTGCAGATTTTACTGGTAATGTCCACAAACCTTTAATGTGTTTTTACCCATAATTAGGGTTTTACCAGCACTAAACTGATCACAAGTAAACTGTTTCAGTTTGGTGGATTTTTTGATTGTAAGAAGGCTTCTTTCTGTGAAGTGATTTTATAGGCAATAAATTCAGGTTATGAAGAGGTTATTTCCCTTTATTTATTTATTTATTTAATAATAAATACAATATTGTAAAAGTCACTCTTGTAAGTCTGATAAAACGGATCACAGACTAGCAAATGTAAAACATTCTTTGGAATATCCATCCATGTTTAAACTGATTAGGAGATGTTATGTTAGCTGCTTCAACAGTTTCCACTACTGATGCTGCTGTTGTGGTCAGCTAGTATAGGCTGGGTGTAAGGGGAAAGAAATGTCTGAGGACACTTCACTTTCAATCAGGCTTTTACATCAAATGGCAGTGTAAGGTTTCCTCTTTGCTCTTCAAGCATCAGAAAAAAAGTTGATTTTTGACCAATATTTCTTCCATCCTTTCTCACAGAGAAAACAGTGAGCTGCATCCAGGTGTCCCTTATACCCGTTATTAGTTTGAGGCAGAGGTGCATGAGAGAAGCTCAGTGTAGATGTTCACATCCACTCAATCTAACCTGTAGGTTTTTTTTAGAATGTTTTGTCTCTTCAAACTGGAACTTAAGTACTCACAAAAAAGCAACAACAAAACAAACTAAAAAAGAATTATCTCTGAATATCTAGAGGATAGACTTAATTTGTGCACTACACACTGTCCTACTCTCAGCTTAACTGAGAACACATCAAAAAGCTTTTTCAATATTCTTAACTTACTATACTCATCTTAGTAAGAAATAAAGATGTTTTTCTCTTTGGTGTCAGTGGTATAGATGGAGGCAGACATAATCCATATTAAAATGGGAAACCCCTCGTATATGATCCTAAACAGTCCTGTTAAAGTTCAGCTCTTCCCTGATAAGCTGTCAAGTATCACAGAAGCCTATCAAGTCTCTTAAATTGAGGAACCTCGACAGTCTAAAATATATAGTTTTCTTCAGTATAGAGACAGTGCTTCGAAGACCTCAATCCTTTTTGCCATCAAGGACAAAAATCTGTTTGCTTTGATATTCTTGCTGTTTAGTTTTTCCTGTTTCCCTAAAAAGTTATAAGCTTAAACATGTCAAAGTCTTAATGTAGCATGTAGTATATACTACAGAGGCTCAAAAATGTCATAGTAAAGTGTGAATTTCTCTTCATTCAGACTTCAAGTTTGCTGGGGGAATACATTTGGCTATTTATTTATTTTCTTAATAGTGAACAGTCTTTTAAATTGAATGAAAATAAAGAACCATAGATGAAAATTTTTAAACTACTATTTACCAAAATGAAATAAATTCTGTAGGATTTTTCCCTCAGAATATGTCTCCGCACATATCCTATCAAAACTTTAACAAGTTTAGGAATAGGCTGAAATAAACTTGTGCCATGAATTTGATGGAGATGGGTGAGGAAACTCTATGGGTTTGAGTTGGATCCCATGTACAGGATCTTTGTGAACAAAATTATGTCTCTGTCATATCAGATAAAATCTTGGGCATGAAATGTAAGCGTTTCATGTAAATTTAGATTGTGACATGTCATGCCCTGTTCAGCTTTACTGGCTGCCCACTGTAATAAACCACAGCAACACAAAAGATATGTGCCATAAATAAATTATGTAACATAAAATTATATTAGTTAAATTATTAGTTAAATTATCACTGCCCCAGAATGCAGTGAAGATAATAAACAAAAACTTTTAATCATTGTTGTTTAAAATCTAAACAACTGCATTTTGATACATTGTTTCTGCATGGGATGGGCTCAGGCAATATTGCATATACAGAAGGAGTGCAATTGTCTGTGAAGACCTGTCCTAGTAAATGAAGAGGTATACCTAGAACATATACAGAATTTCTTCTCATCTGTTCCTCAGTTGCTTTGGGATTTATTTTCAGTTTGAGTATGGTTAGTTTCTTTGCTGCTTCAAATACTTTATAGAGTTTTGCAGCAGATTAAACTTTTCAAGTAAAATGCTGGGTAAATAGCCAATATTTCCCAAGCTGCGTGTCCACTGTCATGAATAATGAAGTATGCCCAGTGGTTCATTACCTCTGTGATCTCACTAAGAGTTCCATAGCCCTTGGCATCCTAATGCAAATGGTTAATTCTTTAAACTCATTCAATTCACCCCTGTAAAATTTTTTGAAACAACAAGTTTGTCATCTGTTTACACAAAGTGGAAATGTATTTCAATTACCTCACATAAAGTTATGACAGAGTACTTTGTCTTCTCTTTTTAGCATTAACAGCAGTGTTCAAGCTTATATTGCAAAGATTTTTCATTAAAACCTCTTTTGGACTAGAGTATATTGGGCTTGCTGGCTCCCCTCCAGTAAGTGGAAATGGAAAAAAACCCAAAGATTCCTTGTCAGTGTTTGATGTGCTCATCTATTGATTATTTTTGTTTAATCTAGAGTAGTGTTGCTTTAAGAGTACTATACAATTGTCTGGTCTTTATAACTTTATGATAAAACTGGAATTATAAAACCCTTGATAATCCTGCTGTAACTCACAGTCTGTGGGAGAGCTGAGGAGCATTTTTTAGACTAGAGAGACCTTTTTTTCCCTCTCATTTTCTGTCTTTTTTTGTTCTCAGTCTCATGCCTTCAAATACACCAGTGGAAATTGAATGCAGGAAATTATTCACAGTCTCAGAAGATGTAGGATCAGTGACCTAAGGCTAAGGAAGGAAATGTTTAGGCTAGACATTAATAAAAGATTTTGAACTGTATGGGCCAAACAGCCAAACTCCTGAGGGAGGCTGCAAAAACGACATCAGTGCAGCTATCAGAGGTCAGGTAGGACCGTAGTGAGTAGCGGAGGGATCAACGTAATGAAAACAAAGTTTTCTCATAACTTGGTCCTCTGTTTTCACAACTCAGTTGTGCTGTTTTTCGACTCTTATATACAGACTGACAGGCATAGATGCCTACTCTTTTTTCAGGATTAACTGCCACACAAGCATCTTGCCTTCTCACGCAAAGCTGACTCTAGATACAATATATGAAAAATAATTACTTCAGCATGAAGCTTCCACCCATGTTGAGTCTTACATTTCACTCTAAAAACACTTTCTGGCAATCACAATTCATATATCAGGTTAATGTATATTTTTATTTGTGTGAAACTTGATTTGAAGGTGGCAAACTTCTGGAGTGATAATGAAGCTACGAATACTGACTTACTTTCTCACTCAAACCTATCTTTGGGTGCTGGAATTATAAGTACTGCAACTTAAAATATCAGTTGTGAGCTCTAAGCTTGGCTGGTTTTTAAAGGCTGCATGAATAATCAGATAAAAAGTTTGCTCCTGAGGACAAATCACAGCAAGAACCTTACTTGGGCACCATGAATATCTCATCTAAAAGCTGTTAAGATTGATCTTGGTGTGTGATGTCAATAATATGAGAAGTGTGAGATACCCTTGTGATAACTCTTTCAATATCTTTTGTGGTTTTATTTTAAAGATTCGTACTTTGTTCTGTGAAGCTAAAGTTATCACAAAAAAAGAACCATAAAATCACATAATGATTTAGGTTGGAAGAGACCTTAAAGAACATCTAGTGCCAACCTCCCTGCCATGGACTAGGTTGCACAGAGACCCATCCAACTTGGCTTATCTCAACATAATTTTGAGAACAGTACTAAAGAAAGAATTAGAGTTTTAAGCACTTTAGATTTTTTTTTCCTAGTATAGATCTCAATGTTTTTTAAAAATCATCAGATGCTGTACTATTTGAATCCTTTCTGGTGGTTTGGTGGTTCTTTTTTTTCTCCATTTGGATTTATTTAAAAAGAATTCATTAACTGCTTTTTTTTCAATCTTTTTTTCAACTTACTTTGTTCATAAGCTTATGAAATTTGTTCCAGAATAAGTGCTGGAAACTGGAGTTATATGGCACACAGAGTATGGATTTAACTTGGTTTCCTCATGTTTCCTTGACTTTCAAGCACACCTACTACAATTTCCATTTGTGGAATGAAATACATCAATAATTCAGAATCTTTGCACCAGATTTTGTGGCTCATCTGCCATATGGAGAAATGTTAAATGAAGAGGTTAAGGAAGAAACATTTGTGTAATTTTCATGTATTTCATAACTAAATCAACTAACATACTGTGAGGTTGATGTATTAATCATCTAGTACTGCGTCTGCTTTAGAAGCACTCTGAACCAAGTAAATTTCAGAGGGAGGAACAGATTTTGCATGTGCTGAATTTTAATTGGTATGGTGTCATTTCATGATATTGTAGTTCTACCTATTTATAGAAGCATCTGATTACACACCACAGGAATATTTCATGTCAAACTGCCTCAGGATAATATTTCTCTGGGATGCCCACTGATTTTCTTCGTGATAGAGAAGAAGTGAACAAATATACTAGATTACTGTTAAGGTACAGTGTTTAAATGAAAGGTAACAATGAAACCTGGGACCAACGATTGGGATTTGGCAGTAATTAGAAGCCTGAGTTTTAGCACCAAGACTTGGGCTGGCTTACTAAATTTGGTTCTTTCTCTAGACATCCTGTCTCCCATTGTGTCTTTGAACGCCACAAAACCAAACCAAATAAACCTTTTGAGGAACAAAGCAAGGAACATGAAATGAGTCTAGGAGTTGAACTCAAGTGGTATGTATAAGCTAATCAGTTGAATCTTATAGAATTATGAGGATATGATTACAGGTGCTAAAACAGTACAGCTTGAGTATCTTATGAAGAGAAGGAAAAGACAGACCTAAGGTGACATCATGGGAAGGATTCATAAAGAATTCTCCTATATAGTTTAACTTGAATACTCATATATTATTACTTGTGTACTCTCCTGTATTCAATATGTTGATTTTATTGGGCTTTAAAATATTTTTTTAATATTTAAAAAAAAAGTCATATATTTCCTTGTTTGATGGATTCAGGCAGTATAAAGAAATGAAGCAGAAAAAAAAAAGGACAAAACACGTACTTATACGTACAAAGTTCTCCCTCACATAACCTAAAATGCCCCAATTTTAAGATAGCAGTGGATTCTGAAACAATGTTTTCATGCTCTGGCTAAATAAACTGCCACTTTTGCAGTGCCCATAAGAGCTTTATATCACTGCTCTCACTCTTAGCTGTCATTGTGCTCTGTGCTTCACCGTTTATCTACAGTTTTGCAATATTATACGAATCTTTTTCCTCTCCCTGGGGAGATAAGGGGGCTTGAAATACGTAAATTGATTACTGAAATATTCCTGTCCTATACTAACTGACCTCCACAACACAGATAAAGACATAACTGACAGCACTCTGTGGTGTTCCTCAGACTAACAAATAAAGATCTTGTGGCAATATGAGACATAATAATCTAACTGTACAGTTTAATCAGTGCAATGTGTTTGTCTTTTTAGATTTAATCTAATTCCTAATTCTCAAAAGAGTTGATTTTAAAGATTTATCTTTAAGAAGTATGTGAAGGTGACTCATTCGAATAACTGTTTCACTGAAACATTCGGGAGTTAAATACGAGATTACAAGGATAAAATAGGAAGAAAACATTCTAATGAAGAGACGGTCACACGTTGAGAAGGAAGTCTTGATTTGATTAAAAAATATTGATTTGATAAAGGTTATTATTTTATTGTTAGGCAGTCCAAGATGGAAAAAATTTTTGATGCAATAGTTGAAATAAATATGCACAATGTATACAAGTGTATTACTCACTGGTTGTGGAGGGCTAGTGCAGTCCTTCATTGTCAATTATATTTTTTCCACCTGAGGAAAAAGAACAATTGGGTAAAGAAATACTTATTTCCCATTAAGATATTCCATGTCCCTTATGACATTCATTAAGACTTCAATGTTACAAAGATGAACATTACATTCAGCATAAAGAAAAATTATTCATCACTTTTAGAAAATTATTTCATCTCACTGGAAGTTTTGTTGGCTAAACTTTCTTATTAACCTGTTTCCTGTTTTGAAGCACTGAACTATTGACTGTGGGATGATATATGATTTCAGGATATATGAGGCACGGAAAAAGCTAGTATTCATCAAATAGAAGAAAAGGAGTAAGGTAAGTTGCTCAGGTAATTAAACACCTGTGAATTGTTTCAGTTACTCTTCTAGGACACATTGAGAGAAAATGCTGGTCTGTATGGGAAGAGAAGACTTCTTGAAAATTTTATTGGACTTTTTTCCCCACTTTTGATAAACAGAGGGCATGAGGGGGGACTTGATTTTATATGCTGTGTTCCTATGTAATTTTAGGTCAAATTAAAATATTATTGTATCAGCCCTTTAAATCTTTTCATTATGCAAAATACACTGAGAAATGTTTCCTCCAAAGGCACCTCTACCCTTTACTGGAAAAACCTCCTCTGTGGATGGATCTTAATCATAAGGTGGAAGGAATTAAAGAACAGAGGGTGAAATTCAAGAACAAAAACCTGTGACTCAGGACTTTCCTCAGATGATATTCTGAAATGAATTTTGAAAGTAAGACTAAGCCTTTTATTGGCCTCTTCTCCTTATAATTTATGACTGCTGAAGAAATTTAAAATTTGGAGAACACAGACACATTTTTGGTCTTGTAACCTTATATAGTTATAGGTTTTTTATTTTTATTTGCTTCTGTTTTTTTTTTTTTTACTTTTCTAAACAGTCAATATATTTAGGAAATAACAATCAGTAAAGCTTGAAACTCTTCTAGATAATTCAAGCCAGTTGTGGGAGATGGACTTAGAGTAAACATTATATTGGCCTAAAGAAATTGCTTTCTGAGTAGGAATCACTTAAAATTTTCCTTTTAATGTGTGTGCAGCAACTCTTTCACAAAGAAAAATTTAACCTCATGTCTAAATCTTGAGTCCTTTGCTAGGTCTTTACCTTGGGAAAAAATCTGGAGCAAGTATCCTGTTACCAATGTATCACAATAAATCAAAACTTGAAGCTGGTCCAATAAACCAACAGATTAAATCTTAAAGGTAGTTCTGAATCTTGACCATGCAGGATGCTGAAAGATACCTTATTCTGATTTCAGTTAATTCATGCGTTTAAATAAGGAAGAAGAGATTTGAAGTAAATGCAAAACTGTTACAACCAATTGCATTGCATTATGGACAATTCACAGGTTCTCGATGTTGATGAACAATTCAGATTGGAAGGGACCTTAGGATCTCTAGATCACCTTTCTGCTTAAAGCAGGGTCAGCTATGTGGGCACACCAAGCTGCTCAGAGTTTTGACCAGTCAGGTCTTGAAAACCTTCTAAGACTGGGACTACACCACCACCCTGAGCAATCTGCTCTATTTATTTGTAGTCCTCATAGTGAAACTGTTCTGAATAGCTCTTAAGTGTATAAACATAAAAATTTACTTAGGATAGGACAAAATGCAGCTAAATAAGATGCGATTTGATTTTATAAGAGTATATTATTCAACTTTTATAAACTCTTTTTCTTGTAATTTCTTATCATTCATTTATTCAATTGGGGATTCTGCCCTGAGAGATCAAAGTAATTAAAGGATTCATGCCCAACACTCGTGAAAACTTTTTTCTCCACGAAAGCTTAACTTACATTATTACATGGGGGAAACAATACCACAACTCCTTTTTTTTTTTTTTTTTTAATTTTTTTTCTTAATTTGTTTTTAAATTTTGTTTTGGGTTTTTGTTGGTTTTGTTGGTTTTGTTTGGACTTTTTTTTCTGGTAGTAATAGGTGGAAGATATGTTTATTACCTTGTATATCCTCATCAGTATGTGATCAAACACTCTGGGTTAGGAAAAAAGTCAGTTTAAACACACTGCTTTGGAATAGATTCAAAAGCTTTACACTGCATCCTTCAGTTCCAAAATACAAACCTTCACAGTTACTCAGGTAAAAGCCTGAAAGTTTAAAACAGTTGGTCAGCAAATCTTGAACCAAGAATGTGATTCAAGATTTTACAACATGAAATTGCTACAATTTCATCAGCATTCTTTTTTTTTTTTAATTTAATTTTTCCTGAGTTAAAACCAGTTTTGAAACGCACAGCAAAAAGTGCAAATAGACACCAAGGCCTCCTACATATTTAAAAACCTCAGTAAAATGGTGTAAATAGTAGCAATAATAGTGGATTTTACAAGTTATCCTATTATTCAAAAGAAAGAGTAAGGTTTTCGGGGAATATAAGACTTCTTTTTAACTATTATTTTATGTTTTATTTTAAGTAAACTAGCTTTAAAATGCCTGGCTACCTATTTGCAGATGTTATGGTTTCCACCCATCTTTGATTAAAAAGCTAGTGGCTTACAGTTAATTGGAATTAACACCTTTCTAAATGGCAGTCTGGGGAAACAGGTTGGGAAGAACTCTTATAAGAATATAATTCAGTGTTTCCATACTGGGAAGAGCTTTGATGCTATTAACTTTTCTAGGCCCTTGCTGGGTAGAAGAATCCTTAGGCTGTATGTTGGAGAGCTGTTGAAAAGTGGATTGCAATGAGTTTGCAGTGCAACAGTTTCTTTGTGTGGCCATTTATACTCCAGACTGAGTATGGATATTCATACTGCAGTGCAACACTGAAAGACTACAGGTAGGCACTCTTGGAGTTACAGTTATGAGTGGACAAAACACTGTAGGTTTGAAGTTTTCCATACTAACACTTTCTGTAAAATAAAAGAAAGTGTCCTGGTGAGACCTAGGGATTGAAAAGCAGCTTTCCCAAGAAAGACGGGAAGCACCACTTCTTGAAAAAAATTGAACTTAACTGAAGACTGAAAAAAAATGTCAGGAAACCTAACTTATGAGTTGGTCCTTTACTCTCGATAGTTACTCTTTTTTACCTCTGTGTGTTTGTGGCTGACGTCAGTACACCAATGTAGTAGTCATGTTTGTGGTAATGTTGCTCTGGCTTGAAATAAGTGAAGTTACAGAGTAACTACAGTTAGAATTAGCCTTTCAGTGAACAGCAGCATCACCTGTTTTAAGTGAGAGGGTGCTGCACCAGTTTTCTTCAGTGAGAGGGTACTACTCTTTCATATATATTTCAGAGAGTGTCCCTGGTGGTGCAGTGGCTAAACCACAGCGTTGTCAACGCTGAGATCTGGGTTCGATTCCCGGTTAGGACACTCCCCGGGCAGATGGAGCTCGTTAGCCCTGTAAGGCAATCCATCTACGCCCTGAGGACCTCGCTGCCACCGTCCAAGCGTGCTTGGCCCCGGCAGATGAACCTCAGGATTAAAGGGTGGGCTCAGTTCTGCGCACACTGTGTCTCACCTAAAAAATCCAATGCGCAGGCTGGAAGGTGGAAAGACCTTCCCCGGTTCTTCGTTCGCGAAGAGACTGGCCATATATTTCAGATGACTAGCAGAGTAAAAATTAAAGTGAGAGGTAGAAGTCAAGTCTTCAGTGATTCCCACACTTGTGTCTTAGTCAGAAGTCACCAAAATCATTAGCTTTAAAGAAAGCTGTCCTCAAGGGTCATGCCTCCTGTCATCTCTTC
>NW_020955901.1:335133-383844 GCF_003031625.1 Empidonax traillii | reverse complement strand
ATACAAATTGTCTGCATCACTATTTATTTTCAAATCCTGAGTCCTCTTCCAAAACCTTGGATTCAAAATCTCTGCTAGTGCAAATTGGAGATATCAGCATCAAGGTCAACTGCCACTGATTTATGCTAGGTTAAAGTTTTAGTCTCTTCATGGTTTTAGTATTAAAAGCAAACCAATAGCATCAAACCAATTTATGACTCAGTTTTGCTTCTTCTGCTCTGTGATATTCTCCATACGTTGTGTGTTGCTTTGTCAGCATCTTGATATTTTTTTCCTGTAATTTCTGTGTCCTCTTCAGCTTTTATTCTCTGCATAATGTGTTGCTTGAGAAATAAAGTGTCTTCTTCCTCCACAGCTCTCTGTCTCACACTTTGTATTCTTTACCTTTCACATCTATATTTTTTATTTCATTAGGGCAACCCTTCAGCATGATGTTCTATCTCAACCTTATTTAAACCTCTTGAGCTCACTGGAGATGACTGTGATCTGACCTATGTAAATGACAAAACATATGGAAGGATATCTATGATTTCTTTTTTACTTTACAATACCCTGCCTTGTGTCTGTGTCCTCTGCCATTCAACCTGATGGTGCTCTGGTTTCATTTGAACATCTGACTTCTTTCACAGCTAAATGTAGCATCAAATGCTCTCTGTCACTTAATACCTGTAACAATGCAGTTCACCTACACTAAAAAATACATCAGCGGAAAAGAAAAAAAATGGAATTTATTTACTTACAATGAAGTGAGTTTCCCTTGGAGTATGTAGAATATTTTTTATGTCAATTTATCCTTGTTTTTTTGTTTTTCTTTCCTTATCTCTACAGGGAATATTGTATCCTTTCAAATATTTCTCAAAAACAATTAAGCAAAGCCACACAGGTAATGCAGGTCTTTAAAGAAAGAGAAGCCACTGAAAGTCATCTAGTATTACAATAGTTGATCACGTTTATGCTAATGTACAGTGAACTGTTCATATATATATCTATTTCTATGATTCTATTCTCCATTTCCATTTTTTCACTCTCCAACAGTTTTGCAGTTTCTTCAGTTTGATCTGGTTTCTGCAATCTGATATATCTTAGGAGTTCCATGAATATAGTTATATTTGTGAAAATCTCAATCTGGCATTATTTTATTTTTTATTTCATTAGTGGTGTTATACATTATGCCTTAGACTAAAAATGGAACAATCAAAACCAGACATTGTAAGACTGTGTCAATGAGAGAAGTATTTATCCAAAAAGGGCTTAAACTGGCATATCTCTCCTTGATTTTGAAACCAGGTAAAGAATTAAATTTGTATTTATATTATGTTGTGTTGATTTCAGCACCTGAACTATGAGTACTAGACTCATAGTTCAGGTGAGATGACAGAAACAAAAACTTTCAGAGTGCATGGCTCAGAAGTTAGGACTGTTCTTTATGATGAGAGGAATTGCATCTAGATATAACAGGTTTTCTCAACTTATTATGAAGGAACAAATTTTTAATTTTATTATTAATTAAATAATTTTGCCTTGAATAGCTGTGTAAAAAAATGTACATTGTATGTTTCTGGAGGAGTAAAGGCTTAGAATTTAATTGCCTCTCCGAATACTTGTAATCAAGTACCTAGTAGTAAGTAATTTAGAATTTCCTTCTTGTAAAAACTAGTAGTATTTGTTTATGTTTTTCTCATTAATTTTTTCATGACATTAATACATGTGTTTAAATATTTACATAGAAAATAACTGTAAAATAGAAACAGAGCTGAATCATGTGTATACAGAATTTTCAGAAAATTTAACCAGAAAATGCTGTGAAATAGTTTTCAACCTCTACTCTGCATCATTCTATTTGTTTTTCTGTTAGGTATTTTTTTACCCTGACAGTTAAATCACCTACCTCACTTGCTTAATGTTCAACAAAATATTTGCCTTACAAAGGCATAATTCACTAGCTCAAACAGAAATAAAAATCAGGTATTACTTCAGATAGTTGTTTATGTACTCACTTTCATTCTCTCTGAGACATAAATATAATCTGAATTCCTTCCCCACTACTTACAATCAAGTAATTTAAATTTCCTTTCGGAAGACCTTCTAATGTTGATTTAAATGTATAAATACAGATGAGTTTGTATATATATTTATGAGATACTACATAACAAAAAAAGAGGACAGAGTGGAGAAAACATTGTCTCTGAACTGTGGTGCCCTTCGGGGCTGAAATCAGATGCTTAACAATTTTGGAACACAGCATTCAAAGTGCAATGTACATTAGCACTTGAATCAACTCAAAAGAGCTTATCTGACTGCCTCACATTGACTGACAACTTAAGGCCTAGGATAGTCTTTCAAGAGACAACAGTGGTTTTGAGCTCTCCTTAGCACAAGAAAACCCATACCCATCAAAGTCTGTGATTTTCTGAAGTGTATCGTTTAAATAAAACTCCATTCTGCTAAGCAAGATATTCATAGACAGATCTGGCTCAAGTTCAAGAAACCAAGAATGTTGAAGCTTGTTTTCCCTACCTGTAGAGAACTGTATCTCTCTCTAGATGAGATGTTGTCCTACCAAGTTAAAGAAGATGGCTGTGGTCCAAATCAAACACCCCCTGAAGACCTTCCTTTTGGCATCTGCACTACACTATACAAAAATCCAAGAACAAGACAGAAAAAAATTAAGGAAGTCATGATGCTTTAGAGATCTTACAAAGCTTGATAAAACCCATGACCTGACTGTTTTTCTGTATGGAATATTAGGCAGAAAGTCCAACTGTGGAGAAATCTAAAGCATTGCTCCCAAAGGTGAATGGAGCTGGCTGGTTTCCCGGGTATACATTGGAAATAACTGCACAGTGAAAGCCTGTTTAAGATTTTTCTTCCTGGCATTTATATGATTATATATTTAGAACTCTATTAACACAGACACTAATTCACTGGGAATGAATAAATCCCATTTCACACTTTGAATTTATGGTTGGTGCCAGAGATTGTAAGCTTAGTTACAGGATTTTATGGAGCAGCCTGTCATTCATACATTTATTTCTGGTGGTGTTGGTGGGGATTGGTAAAAAGTTTGTGAGAAGGTTAATCCCATATATTTAGCAATAAAACAGATTGTACTAATTTCTTGCAAGTTCTGCTTGCTTTCTCTATACACCTTCATTGTCCAGACCCCAACAGATCAATAAGGACTGTTCTTTGAAGAAAGGATACTATGAAAGAAAAGATAGAGGAAATAACATTGTAACCTAAAGCAAGAAACCACTTCACATACTGTTTTTTTCATTATCATTCCTATATGTTCTATATCTATATACTATTTGGTAGTATTCTCAGTGACAAAGCACAGTAATCACATGTTTAATTCTTCTTTGTTTCTAGATCTGACCCTTATGCTGTACAGAGAATGTTTTGTGGGATGAACCTGCCACTTGAGATCTCTGTTTTCCCATCAGCCCAGTCGTCCACATTCTAGATGATAAACCACACTGCTATGTATTAGAAGGAACAATTCACTAGGTCCTCAACATCTTGTTAAGTGATGACCATGGTCAAGTACTATTGTATCATCACAATGCCAATAAGGAAAAGTCTAGTTCTTTCACTAAAGGGAACTCAAAAGGTGAGAAAACATCCTTTTGCTAGATTACTAGTCTCTTATGTAAAAAGACTTCCTAAACCAGTAAAATACTACCAGAACACAAACCTCACATGATCATTTCTGTATTCACAGTATCACAGAATCACAGAATATGCAGAGTTGGAAGGACTCACAAGGATCATCGAGTCCAAACATAAGCTCTGCACAGGATCACAAGAGTCACACCATGTGACCAAGAGTATCTTCCAAACACTTCTTGAACTCTGTCGGGCTTGGTGCTGTGACCACTTCCCTGGGGAGCCTGTTCCAGTGCCCAATCACCCTCTGGGTGAAGAACCTTTTTCTAATCTAACCTTAACCTCCCCTGACACAACTTCAGGCCATTCCCTTGGGTCCTGTCACCGGTCACCACAGAGAAGAGACCAGTGCCTGCTCCTCTTCTCCTCACAAGGAAATTATAGACTGCAATGAGGTCTCCCTTCAGTCTTCTCTTCTCCAGGCTGAACATATGGCTTCCCTTCAAGGTCCTTCACCATCTTTATTGCCTTCCTTTGGACAATCTCTAATAGCTTAACATCTTTTTTACAGTGTGGTGGCCAAAACTGCACACAATATTCAAGGTAAGGCCACACCAGAGAAGAGCAGAGCAGGACAATCACCTCCCTTGACTGGTTGGTGATGCTTTGCCTGATGCATCCCAGGACATTCTTATGTGATGAAACATGGAAAAGAGCAAACCAGGTTAATAACATCTGAACACCTAACATTTATTATATGAACATTACTTTAAATATAATTAAACATAAGACAACTATTACAGAGTTGGAAGAAAGATTTTTTTTCTTTTTTTCTCCTGTTTTTCCTGTGCAGTGAATGAGCTTCTGTTGAGCTTTGGTGTGAAAACAAAGAAACTTTTATGTGTAAGGGCAGAGAATTCCTGAAAGGAATTTTAGAAGGAACTTGAACATCAAAGTCATGGATGGAGAGTGATATACTATACTATTCCATTCTTAAACTGATACAATTTGAAATCAGAGGATTAAAATTTAATTTCCAGGTCATCTTGGATTAAGCATTGCTAGGAATACTATTTTTGTGGAGTTATTAACCTCCTTTTACAAGGAGCCAGTTTGTTTGGATGGGAAAAAGAAGGGGCTAAGCAAATAAAAGATTTCAAAATGGACATATTTAAATCATAGTTACATACAGATATGATGTACAGAAATAAACTCCCTGTAGTGGCACCACTGAGAATTACATAGTGTTATGAAATCTAACTATACACACCTTTATAACACATTCTGCATTCATGAAATTTTATGACCTGCAGGTAGAAAGAATGTAGGTTATTACATAAAGTGTTGTATCTTTCCAGAGACAGAAAACTTACAGCTGTTTCTGTGAATTCAATTCATCCCAACAGCAGATATAAAGTTCAAGTTTAGCTAAAAAACTGTTAATGTACCTAAAACCAGCCAGAAAATAACAGTGTGCAACAAACCAGGTTTGTAACATACATGTTTTATATAGAATGAAGTGGTACTAAAAGTTTATATTAAGATTGCTTTACAATTCTGTAAATGGCAACATACTATTTTATGAAGTGAAAATTTGTTGGTAAACGTTCATGAGGTCTACACACAAAGTTACTCTAAAATGAACAACTGTCAGTGCTTTGCATCAAAATGCATTCTTGTATAGTTGATATAATATCCCACGGAATTCAGAAAGGATTTTGCAAAAGGTTTCAAAAATCTTATTTATCTCAACTTCATAACAGAGAAGCAAACTAAATCAGAAAGGAACAAAAGGTCCTCAATGATTCTCTTTCCAGAGAGCTTACAATTTCTAGCTACACAATTACCACAGAAGTTCATGATCCCAAATGCAAGTAGCATATAATGATCTTAAAGTTGGAATTCTCCACTTTCAGATAACGTAAAGCTCCTCTAAACACCTTTACAGAATTATGAACATGGTGACATGAATAGCTAAGATTTTTGTCTGAAAGCCATGGCAAGAAAAACAAACTGAAGCATATTTTTTTGATCAAAACAAAGAAATTGAAAAATATGTTGATTATCACATAATTTTCAGCTTTATCACTCCATCAGCTAACAATCAATCTTCATTCTGCTTGGTCATACACTTTGTTACATGCGTTTGCTTTTTTAAACTCAAATAATATTTTGGCAAATTTCTAAATATTTTCTTTGTATATTGAAATCTTGATTAGTATAATTCTTATCAAACATCTGAAATGACATGCTTTGTATGTATTGATCCATAGCTGTCAATCTGAAGCAGTGATAAAATATTGATCCTTAAAACTACCTTTAATGAAAAACATTTTTACTGAAAGTGTTGGATTATTAGGATAATTCTGGAGAGAAAAGGACAAGACTTATAGTTTTAGAAAAGAAAATTGGAATATATTTGAAGTTGCTCATAGGTTATAATGTCAAAAAGAGACCTAAGGGAGATAGATCAGTGGGCAGAGTGCAGGGGAGATGGTCATAAGTGCAGAGTAAATACAATCTATCATTTGGCTCCACAGTTTATCTTAGTCTATGTTTCTCTGGTCCTGATGCTGCGCAACTGCCATCAAATAATGTTTTGTCTCTGATGCAAATAGAAGTTGTGGCATATTTAATTGGCCTGTTACAGCACCACAGTCTGTATAAACAATATAAAATCTAGCTCAATATTTTCTTCTTCCCTTTAACCAGTTGAGATCTTCTCTTGACAGAAATGGGTATTTTAAACCACAAGGTCGTTGAGAAGGATGGGTTTTTTGTTTTGGTGTGGGGTTTTTTTGTTTGTAGTTTTTTGGTTTTGTTTTTGAGGTTTTTTGTTTGTTTGTTTTTGTTGTTGTTTGCTCTTTTTAGTGCTTTTTAAGGGTTTTTTTGTTTTATTTTGTGAGGTTTTTTTAATTTTATTTTAGTTTTTTGTTTAACTAGTTGCATTTCTATATGTAGGTTTAAAATCTGGAAAATTCTCAACTTCTGTTCTAAAATGATTCAACAAAAAGACTCAGAAGAGAGAGTGAAAAAAAAAAAAAAGATGATATTGTTGAGATTGTTAGAAAATCATTTTAAAGAAAATGCCATTACCATTCAGTAGAGGCACCAGATTTTCAAAATTGTAGTTATGTCTCCAAATTAACCTTATTCAACGCAAGTGAATGTCACATGAATTTGTACAATGGTGGTCACTATATCTGTAATGAAAAGACAGGAACAAAATACAGATATATACCATGTTAGATTAAGCATTCAGGAATACAGAAAAATGATTTTAAGCTCCTCAGAAAAATCTGAAGAATAAACACATATAAAAACCTCTTAATACTGTAACTTTTAAAACATGATGGCACAGACACACAGTCCATCAGTTTGCTGCTATCTGTTTGAGCTGTATCAGGCCATACAATTACAGTCCAAAGAATTTAGGTGGATATGGGGTTAAAAAACAAACAAACAAACAAACACAAAAACAATAACAGAGAAAAAGTGCAAGAAAGATGTGGAGAAAAAAGGGAAACCAAATAAGTGTTCTTACATTGTAAGGAACTGTGATTTGAGACCTCCTTTACTGACTGTAAGGAAAGAATTAACCCAACAGCAATTATAGAGGTCCATTTTCCTTAACTTTTTTTCTCCACTTTCAGTGGGCAGTGGTAGGAAAGACTTGATTTAGCAATGAATAACATTCTCCCATAGAAAGCATTAAAAGTATTAATAAATCTTGATTGAATTGTAGTTTCAGAAAAATGTAAAAGAAAATTTTCTGAAGGTATATGACAAAAATCCCATTTTGCCTATAAACAGGAAAGAGGAATTGTTCTACTTCCAGCTTTGTGTAAGACTGTGTGTGTTTGCTTTTAGAATCTGATGGCAAAGCAACTCTACAGAATTACTGTCCAGGTGAATAATATCATTCACAAACAGAAATTTAACAAAGGTATCTGATTCTTAGCAGGGTTTTCATAATCACACTTAATTTATTTAAAGAGTGAAGCAACCAGTCTAAAGTTCCTATCATAAAGCTTCCAAAAATGTGAATCTTAATTCCTTCATTGGATCATTGTTGAGTACCAGAGTTGGGCAGAAAATGTGTATAATGCAAAGAGAAGGCATACTGAGGCCATGAGCATGAACTACAATTGATAGTTGAGCAGGTCCATGTTCTAGTCCTAACTTTTAGTTTTTCTGGGTTATTGCATACCCCGTGTCAATCTATTAATCTGAATGTAGAGATAACTAAGTTTATTGACATTAAACTTTTGAAAAGGTGCAGCTTTTAAGCACTTGACATAATCATGCCATATGTCAAATCAGTGGTCACTGTTCCTAATCCTTTAGAGATGATTGTGTAACTTTCTTATAATTGTATTTGTCTTGTCCATGGTAACTCCTGTGAAACAAAGTTTCAGTTGAAGCTTCATATCTCTGGGCCTTTGTCTGGTGCTGTGAGTTGGGTTGAGAAAATATCATATTCGAATTATTCATCTAATCATACAGTCATCTTAGTAAAAGATTGATTTTTCTTGAGTTATATGAATGTTGTTAATGGTCATAACATTAACTTGATTTCTCTGCTTCTAATCTAGTCATAGAATTTGATTGTTCCATGAGCAGCTGAGCAGCTGAGTTGTTTTTTTTTTGTTGTTTGTTTGGGTTTTTTTGGTTTTTTTTTTTTTTTTCCTCTCCTAGGCTGTCATTGAACTGTTCAAAATTTCAGGAGGGGAGAGGAAAAGACAGAGATGAAAATCAACTGGGCCCAGAAGAGCCCATTGTAAAAATAATAAAATACCTTGGTGGGATATGGAATGAACGGCCAGTCTCTTCGCGAACGAAGAACCGGGGAAGGTCTTTCCACCTTCCAGCCTGCGCATTGGATTTTTTAGGTGAGACACAGTGTGCGCGGAACTGAGCCCACCCTTTGTGCACTAAAGACTGCTCTTAGGAGACCCTTGTCTGAGGCCCTGGAGTCTCCTTCTGTATCACTTAATTGAAATCAGAATTAGCAGCAGGAAAGTTTGCATATTATCAGCATGATCAGGACAAAGCCTGTGTTGTGCTGTGGGCAGACTTACAATAGAAGGGATTGTGGCGTGGTGTGGTAAGATAATGCAGAACTGACACAAAGTCCCACAGAGAAAAAAGCAAAATTGTTTAGGTTTAAAACAATTGTAACATACATCTTATAAAAGGTAGCTAGATTAGAAACCTGCATAGGTTTTACTTATTAAAAGGAGTTGTTCTGGTTTGACTTTGGTGCCAGCACAAGGCTTTTCTGAAAAGAAAACTATGGACAAGTAACAGCACCACCACCTCCCCAAAAAATCTGAGAAACAATAGTTCTGTTTTACAGGGGAAAATTATTTTCTAAAACTAGTTTAAGTAAGGTTTTTATTCCGCCTAATTTTCCCCCAAATATTGCTTCCTTTCAAGCATTCCAAGGAGGTGCCAAAACTTCATGGAAAACTTTAATACTTTTTTGTTCACAGACATATTTTCTCAGCTAACTGTACCACTGGTGAAAGCTTCCAGATTAGCACCCTTGACAGCAAAAATCTCTATTTGTTCACCTAATAGGTAAAATGTAATCAGTAGTTCTGTGTGCTCCCTTCCATGCAAATAAAGTGAAAGGCCAAGCTGTTGTCCTGTAAAGCCTTAGCCATAGGAAAAAAAAAGAGAGGGGATGTCTGTCTCTAAAGAGTAAGCAACACTTGGTTTTAAAGACACATGAGATTTTTAAATAGACCACGCTGCTGAGAGACATGTGAGTGATTTTTCTTAAATGGATTAGCTATGGTGTAAGTATTTTAAAAAGAGATAGAGTGACTTCTTCAGCATCTGTGTCTTACTTGTATGGTTTTCCAAAAAGCAATAAATTTACAAATTATTTAATTATTTCTCAAGCCCCTGTCCATGAGTTAGGAGGAGTTCTCTCAAACACACCACTGTTCACTGCTGGAAATACCCTCCTTTAAATGCCTCAGTGCATTTCAGAGTGGAGATCAGTATGAATAAGATGGAGGAATACAAGTGAGAAATTAAGTATAAAAGAGAATATTAGTTACATGTTGATAAGGAAAAGATAGAAAAGACAGAATATGAAATAGGGACAAACATCAGCAGTAATGGAGATCCTGGATTTTGCTCTAAGTATGGTAACAGATATGCGATAACTGGAGGAGAATACAAGACAGGCAGAGAGAGGAACTAGTGGGCCTGATGGGCATGGTGAGTAAAGTGCAAAGAAATAAAACCCTGCAGCAGGACATTTGATTCTCTGCTCTGAGAAAGCCATTCTTGACATCCAAAGGAAGTTTTATAAAGGTGAAGAGACATAATATAGTATTTCTCTCACTTAGAAATCTTGCACAAATCAGGTTGCCTTCTCTGCTTGCCATTCTGTCATCTTAGTAGAGAGGGGCTTTTGTAAAGTGGAAGCTTAAATGAAGAAGGGACAGGGTAGCCTACAAAACCTAGTTCTCCACCTGTGCATTTGCAGTATCTTTGTTATAGTATATTTTAACATCTTTATCTATGACTTGGAGGAAATGAAGGAGTATGCTCTTGTCAAGTTTGCAGATAACACCAAACTGAGCAAGGTGGTAGAAGGAGAAGTGGAGGAAAGGTCCCACACCACTTCATATGCTCAAAGGAAGGGCTACCATCTAGAGGGACCTAGGCAGGCTGGTGGAGTGGGACTAACAGAAACCTTGTGTTATTCTGGATCTGGGAAAAAAGAACTGTATCCTTTCTGGGATAAATCCTCACTTTAGAAGCTGGGAGTAGTGTAGCTGGTGACCGTCTCTGCTGAAAAGGCCCTAGGGGTCATGGTGGGCAGCATGGGGCAGCAGTGTACCCTGCTGGCAAAAGAGGCCAGCACCACCCTGGGCTATATGAACAGAAGCACAACCACTAGATTGAAGAAAGTGATTATCCCATTGTACACAGCATTGATGGGACCACTGAGTTCAGTTTTATCTCTTCCAGCACATGAAAGAAGCTGACAAACTAAAGAAAATTCATTGCAGGCCACCAAGACTGTGGAGATGGAGAACTTGCTTTATGAGGGGAGAATGAGAGAATCCAGGTTTGTTCAGCCTAGAGCAGAAATGGTTTTAGGTGAAACAAAGCACCTACATGGAAGTTACCAACAAGGTAGAACGAGGCTTTTCACCAGGTAGTGTATGGCTGGAGGATGAGAAACAACAGGAATAAAGGGAAGCAGAAGAAGTTCTGGCTTGATAGGAAGAAAAATATTTTTCACCATGAAGACAGTGAAGCAGTGGAGCAAGTTACCCATGGATCTTTTCAAGTCTTCATCCTTAGAGATCTCTGAAGAACTTGGTCTGGCCTCATATCTGATCCCATTTTTAGCTGTGAGGTGAGCTAGAGATCTCCTGAGGTCCCTTGCAGCCTGAATTATCCTATGATAGTCTGTCTTCAAAGCTCTGCTTTGAGAGGTTTCAAGACCTCTCTGTGGCTTACTCAGACATATATCCAAAAGGGCAAGTCTATTACCCTTCATCATATAGAATTTTTTCAGAACCTGATTCTAAGAATAAACCTGAAGAGAATTAGTGAATTTATTAGTAAACCTAAACTACTTCAGCGTGGCTTTTTCTGCACAACTCTCAAAAATCTGCTTTTTTTTTTTTGCCTTTTTTTTTTTTTTTTAATTTAAACTCTTAGAAATGAATTTCCCCCTTTCCTTTCTTTCTTAGGGGTTTATTTGTTTCATTTCTTCCTGTATTTTCTTATTGAAATATTTTTTAAGTTAATATCCCTCCTGGTACTTGTTCCAAGATTAATAGAAGTTTTGGACTTCAATCAAACAAGACAAGAATGATTCTGTTTTTCCAGCTCAAGTTCTACAGGATGTGTAAACAAAATAAAAAGTACAGTTTTTTTTTTTAATTTTATTTTAGGTAACAAGGCAAAAGAAATATTTTTTCCCTAATTATATTAGTGCTTAGATAGAGGATCAGAATGTCTTCAGTCTTAAACACTTGAGTGGGCATAGACATTCTGAAAGGCTTTTGTTTACACAAGAGAAGGAAATTAGTTCCAGATTAAAGCATGTCTTTGGAGGTGTCTAGAGGAGATTTAAGTATCAAGGCTCCTGTTACAAGGTATGTTCAGTTACTTGAACTTAGGAGAGTACCCCAGTAACCCCTTCAGAAAACAGTATAGAAAAAAAGTACCGCACTGTAAGGACTAAACAATGGAGTGGAGGTTTTACCTCTCACAGATTTGTAAGCAAACTCTAAAGTAAAATTAAACCTATAAAATTACTAGCGCAATGTGGTGACGAAGTGTAATCTTCCAGTGAACCAGTGTAATCTTCCAGTCCCTTGTCCTTGATAATTTGCCAGAACCCCCTGTCTGCATTTAACTGTAATATTACTAGTCTTCATTTCACCTGCACAGGACAATAAGGTCCATTAATGAAGGTATGTTTTTAGAATATGCAACCTAGAACTGAAATCTAACTCTAACATTATCATTAGCATGGTGAGTCATATTGTCCATAGGGTATACCTGAGCCCATAGTCTTCTTCTTATCTTTTGTTTTTGCATAGACAAGTAATAAGTACTTCTTTTTTTTTTTTTTTTTTTTTTTTCCCCTGGAAAATTGTCTTTGATCTCCACTTATTTCCAGACACTTACCATGCACACTGAAGTAAAAATATTCCATATACCTCCTCCATTATACAAATCCTCACCCTGTAGAGGTCAAACATTCTAGCAGTAAATCAAAAACTCCTAGTTTCCAAGTTTCTTAACATGGCTTGCAATCAGATAATAAATTAACCTGTAATCCTTGTTTTATCACATATTGGTATTTTCTACCTCAGATGCCATTCATCTCTACTAACCACAAAATCTAAGATCTATTAATGAATTTATCTTTATGCTGTTTGAAATCCTGACCCAAAAGGAAACCTTCAAGAATGACTGTGATAGTTGAAACAGTAATAAAAATATTTAAACTAGGTCACTTTATGCAGAGGCATTTTAATTGCAATATACCTTTTATTTTTGAACTATCTAGTCATATAATATTTTTTCACAGGTGTCTTGACTCATTTGTGTAAAATATAAACCTGTTCTATAGTTTAATAAGGTTTGTGTGTAAAAGAGAATGCTATCAGTTTTCTAACTTATGCAGTTAAAAAGTTAAAAAACTGGGGAAAATTAAGCACAAATTTTATTTTAGAAAAATGAAATTAGAAGCATCCACTTACCACATCTGTTTTGAGCAATTGAAAAGAATCTCAGAAAGCTATATTCTATTCCTCTGGTTGGCATGGATAGCTGAAGTGGAACTGCTCCTTGCTGTTTAATCCCACAATCGGGTTCCTCATTTCTGCAGTGGAGAACTTGGAGGTCTGATTTGCTGCAGTGGCAAGCTGCTGGTGCCACAAATGAAAAACACGGTGCTCTGAACACTTTGTATGAAGTAAATTGTTAAGTGCACAGGCAAGGAATACCTAAGCATCTCTATCTAAACACCTTTTGATTACAGTCTCTCTGTGCAGTGAATTCCTTTTTTAGAAAAAAGAAAACCAAAAATTTTTTTTCAATTGTTTAATATAAATAATAAATACATAAGATGAAAGAGATATTGAAGAACTGTAGGGTTCTATGAAGGAAACTATCGCCTCATAGAGAACTTGATAAGGAAATCAATAGGGTTCTAATGTGTATAGAGCTGAGTAGTGTGCAGTAAATGAGTCATAAAGCCAATACCAAAAAAACTGATGATTAAAAGCAAAACCAACCGACTCCTGCTTCAGGGTATAAAGGCATATGTCTCTGTCTTCATGAAGGAACACATTTTACTTTAACAAGCACAAGAATTTTTCTTAGCTATGTGGAAGTCAATGGTACTACAATTTCTTCAGAAATTTATCCCTGACAAAATTTATGACTCCAACATTATTTAAGGTTCAGGAAGAGATAATGGCAAATTCCAAGAAACCTTAATAGTACACTATGCTATTATTTCATATTGGAATTTTAGGTTACCCAATCTTCTTCAATTTTAAATACATATAACTTTTAAGTCTGAAATGTAGTTCTCAAACTATCCCACTGTTATGCAGGTTGTACAGACCAATATAGAAGGTCTGTCTGGCCTATTCATAAACTGAAGGAAACAGAAAACATGTATTATAACTCCTCTGATATAATATAATATAAGACTTTGATTTGCTTGCAGCACATCACAAAACTTTTTGAAAAACTCTCTTAATTCCCATATATTTTACATATTCTTTCCATACTTTCAGAATTTTTGATTTTGCCTCACACACCTCCTTTATTCTACCAACCCCTTGTTTTTAAATTGCATTTCCCATTTCCAGAGTTATATGCAGTGGTTTGTTGTTTGTTTTTTTTTTTTCTCAACACTTTCTTTGAACTATCTCTGTGATCAAAGTCGATAAAAGTTTGTCAACTCAATTAAAACCAGGATAAGACACAGCTCAACAATCCCCAAAATTCTACTCCATATTCTTCAAACCTAGTACTGGAAAAGTAAACCCAAAAATATCCTGAAAATTTCCAAGGAAAAATCAGGCCTTAATCATTCCTATACCGAAAATATAACTAACGTATAGAGATAAAGTTCACGTAAAGAATATTTCTTTAAAAACAAATAGTAATGTTTAAATAAAAGCTTCATAATTGCGACTGTTACTGAACTTCTGTCAGACAGCTGGACTCAGCAACACTTTTGATACATGGGCATATTTTTTTTTTCACTTACTGCCATGTTTTAAACTCAACTGGCAACTAAGTACCACACAGCTGCTACCTGACTCCACCTCTCCCCCCTAGTGAGATGGGAAGGAAAGAGGTTGAAACAAGAGCAGTTTAATAATTGCATAAAGTAAAATGGAATATTAGTAATAATAAAATTAATAGCAATGAAAAAAGAGATAGCAAAAGAGAAGAATAAAACTCAAAAATCTGAAGTAATTCAGCATAGAGTTGTTCACCACCTGGTGACCAATGCCCAGCACCTCCTCCAGCACCAATTGGCCCCTCCTGGCCAGGCCTCCAGTTTCTATCCAGGGTATGACATTCTGTGGTATGGAGTCCTGGCTGTGCTCCCTCCTGATTTCTTGTGCATCTCATCACTGGTAGAGCATGGGAAACTGAGAAGTCCTTGACTTAGGGAAAGCGCTGCTTGGCCACAACTAAAACATCAGTGTATTATCAACTTTACTCTCATACTAAAATGAAAACACAGCTTTGTACCAGCTACTAGGGTGAAAAACTCTATCTCAGCTGAAAACAGGACAGTATTCAGCCCTTCTTCTATACCACGTATATCCAGCCCAGTTAACTACCATCACCTTTCCTGTCTTTTGATGTACCGACACAGATATCGTTCCCTTAGTGTGTGGGCTAACCCTATAAAATGTCCTATGCTTTCATTTGGTCCCCTGCCTTGGGCTCGATCTCTCACAACAGTCTTTCAGGGCAGGAAAGATGGTGTAATGTTGAATTCTTGACTGCTGAAGCCAGTTATAATTTCATCGCAACTGTGCTTGTCCAGTTTTATTGAACTTCATTTTTCATTATTCTGGGTGATTTTTAAAGTAATACCCTTGAAATGGCAATTGAGAGAAAGTCAGTTCAGATCTCCAAATCCAGAGTGGCAGAGTTGGGTGCCACAAGGCACCCAGTGCAGGGATGGGCACACAGCCATTAAGAAAATTATAACTTATGTCCTTACAGAGGAATTAGCATCATATAACTTAATTCTATGACTATCTTTGCCCAAAATCAAATTCCCTTTAGGTACACACTGTAATTCTCCATACTCCTGCCTGACCCACCTAGCGCAAAAGCAATTGCACAAATGAGTTTGCGTTTGCCTGAGGCTGGAATAACCCAGACTGTTTTCTCAATCATATTTTTTATATGCTGTACAGGAAGTTTAATCCCTTCTACATGTATTTAAAAGTTTTGATTGGGCAGGGCCAGTCCTATTAGCAGATCTTCAATTGATGACTAACCAGGTGGGTTTTGCTTACTGTGCATCGTGATGTTTGAAGGCCCCGCCACCCACTGCCCATTGCATAGTCTTTGCAGTCTATTGTACTGTGTAAATTTTCCAGAGGTGCATGGTAGAGGATTGATACATCCACAGATAAGACAGGTATCTTTTCATGTGCTTTGACTTTGAGATAGAAGAGAGTTGAGGCTTGTATCCTTACAGGTACACTGAATCATGTCAAGAACTTAGATGTTATCTCAAAAGGTGATTAAGCCTGTTTCTGATTTTGTATAAGCATACAAAAAGTGTTTGCTCTTAGCAGAACACTCTGACAACAACAATAAAATTTCTGGCGCTTCAGGGGATTTACACAAGAACAGGAAATACTAGGATGGTAGAAAGAGTAAGTGTTAAATATGTGCCATGTATTTGGGAAAAATTTTCCTTCTTTAAAATTGCTTCTAGGATGAAGGTTAGGTACAAATGTCCATGTTGAATTTCACATTGACATGAAACAAAAAGAAAGAGGAAAAAAACAGGCAGCGTGTACATGTGTTCTGTTCTAGCCTAGTCTAGTTTGAAAATCTTCTAGCCTTTTCAACACCACTAATAGTCTTATCCTTTATAAAGCCACCCTAAATCATGCTTTATTTAAGCTGAAATAAAACAGAACCACCTGAATGGCCAAATGGGAAAATTGTTGAACAGTTTATTTTAAAAATGGTTATATTATTAGCACTAGTGGTAGTATTAGATAGTGTGATCAATTCATGCCACTTGTCAAAATATACCTTAAGACTGTATAAATGTGTAAATCACCAAGAGACCAGATTCGGAGGAGCCTGCTCAAATGGAGTGACCTAAATTGAACTTGTTGCATTCCAGGAGGACACAGAGCTCTTCATATATAGCTCCAATTAAAGAGATGGAATGTCTGAATTACATTGTATTGTGCCACGTTATTCAAGCCCATCTAGCTTCTTAAAACAAAACAAAAAAATGTTTATTTTAGTATGGGTCAACAGGGCCTGTATTTTAAGTGAATATTTACAAAATCTGTGCTGTATGTGTGCTTTTCCCTACTAACAACAAGAGTTTTCTATTTTTGTAATGGTTTGTTCTGTGTAGATTTGAGGCTATGATAGAAAATACACTTTCAAGCTTTACCTTAGTTACAATTTTTGAAAGTCATATATATTAGAATCTTGAGACTGATTTTTTCTAGATTAAAACTCAAATTTTAACTAAAAATAATACCTAAAATATCTACTTAAAATCTTTAGAAATATTTAATGTTGCACGTAGTTGCGATTTCTTAAAAGTAGCAATAAAAAGTTGAAAAATTTTCACACTTTCATAAACTAGTTAAAAGAGTAAAATTAGATTTTTTTTTTAGTAGGAAGTTGAGAATATATAAAAAGTTCTGCTATATTTATCTATGAGATGACAAGTGAGCTAACAAAAGAGATTTTTTTTTGTTTGTTTTCTCTGTCTAAAAAACAGCTTCTGATTGACAGTGATTGAGAACATTTCTCTGTATGTTTTCTGATTTTTATTTAATACTTTGTGTGGAAAGAGATTAGGACTGAAAGCAGGCTTTTATTTTCCCATATAATAACCTTGGGTAGGAGACTGCATAAGCATTTAACCTGCCCACTTTTGTCATATTCTCTAAGAAAATACAATTCTGCATTACATCTCAAAAAAAAATTAATAGCCATTTATCAATATATTACTGCATTGTCATAGTTATATATCACCAATTCTATTATTTTTTGGCACTGGACTTTTTAAGTTTTCCTCTCCTTTTTTTAAACCTTCCTTCATTTTCCCTTTTCTATTTCTAACTCCTTCTCACCTTCCTTCCTACCACCATATACACTCCTCCCTATCATCTCCCGTCTCCTTGCTGCAATTCATAACCAACGTGTACTTCCATCTGCTCGGAAAGAACAGAGGCCAGACCAGATGTGACCTGTGATTTACCAAATGGGACACAAACACAAGGAATGTTGTCTACCATCTGTTGATGCAGAAACCAGTAGAGCTGGACTAACACTTCAGCAGAGCTCTCCCACTGAGAAATTGCAAAGAAAACTCATCTGTTTCATTTTTTTTTCTCCTCTTCTGACCTGACAGTTCCTCTACATGAAGAGTGTTTTTGCAATGAAGTTGTAAGAGTTTACATCTAAATGGCTGTGCTCTAGGGAAAATAAAAGAAGGCTTTTTACAGGCTTATGATTTATATTTCTGCCAGAAACAGAAGTACAGAGATGATACTTCTCTCTACAGCAAACTGATATTTGAAGCTGCTCTCCGAAATGGATACTGCAAACAAAGGCCCTGTTTTTCCTTCTTGTCCTAGCCCCTTTTATTTCAGTGCACATGAAAGCATCCTGAGAGTGCTGAAGGAAATGAAGCAGGTGTTAGTAACAGTTACCAAAAAAGATCCTTGTCTCCACTTCATCCTACTTCCAAATTACCCCACAAAGGAACATCTGGTTTCTGTTCTAAAAGAGGAAATGCACTACATAGAGAGTGATCCTTATGTGTGATCTAAGAGGATCTTTGGTATATTCTTATGCACTGACACAACTTCTAATGTTCAAGTTGAAAACACAAGGGTGGTTTTAAATGATAGTTCAAGGCCTGACAATTCAAAATGTAGCTGATGGCAAAATGGAATGCAGGGCCACTTACAAACGGGAACATTTTTAAATTTGTCATACTCATGACTTCAGTTGAATAGAACCTGACAATATTTTAAAGGCCAGAATCACTTTCAGTGTTTTTCTGTGTTTTATGTAAATTGAAGCACTATAAAACCAGAAGAGATTTCTATCCACTTCTTTTCACATAGCTTGAGAAGATGAGCAGTGGATTGAGTAATTCTCTTCCAGAAATCAGTTTTCCACCTCCAAGAATTGTATACAGGCAGTTTTATTATACTGGTATGGATTCCAAATAATATATTTTCCATCTGTTTTGAATGTTGTAGCTAGAGGAATTTTAGATTTTGAGTTCCTTGAAGAAAACTTTGTAATCTTGTTTGAAGACTGAATGTAGTATTCCACCCTGATATAGCAACTCCTGAACACTGTGCTTGTTTAAATTAATAAGAAAAAGCATAGTCAGAAAAGACAGAAAGATCCAAGCTCTGTAAATAATGTTTACAGCAATCATGTTTTCAGCTTTTTTTTTTCTTTCGCCCCACCCCTCCCCTTCCCCACATGTAACTCCAATGTCCCTAAATGATTAGAAGTTCTATAGCAAGTTCAGATTTGATACTCAATTATTCATCTACCCTGTTCAGGAGACGTACATCAAAATGATTGACTTCCTCTTTGTACAGTGAAGAAGATGATGTCAGGTAGGTGTGAAAGGGAAGCGAAACAGCTTTCTTCAAACAGTAGTGAGCCTGTTTCTAACTATATTTTAAACTGCTCACCTGCACAGTGTCCAAGGTTCTATCTTGTGACTTATTTTAAATCTCTGTGGTTTCTGTGGTTTCTCTGGTTTTGTCTGGGTTTTTTTTTATGGTGTGTTTGTTTGTTTGTTTGTTTTCTTTTGTTTTATTTTGGTTTGGAGGTTTTTGTTTTGTTTCATGGTTTTGTTTTATTTGTTTTTCATTATTTCTTTTTTCCTATCTGACACTGAGAGCAGAATGCCTGAAATGCTGTGTCAGAGAGAGGTAATTTTACTAAATGATAAATCTACTTGCTTTTGCCCTATTTCTTTGTTGATAGGCAGTAATCAGTCATTAGCAAGCAGACTGTCAAAGCAACTTTAGCAAAGACAAAATCCTTTCCAAATGGGAATTAATGGGGAAAAGAAAATGATCTTTTCATATTCTCAGCTCTCATAATGTATGGCAATTTGTCTCTAGGAAGGGTTGGGAATCAATTAAGCATGAATGATGTATAGGAAGGTGGAATGTGACCTTAACAAGTTGTCTTGTCTTTTGTCTTGATGTTTCCATCTGTTTTGTGCAAAAAATGTTCTGATAATTTGGTAAGAGGATAGATATGATTTCCGAGGGAACAGCCATTATGGACCACTATCTTCCCAGACTTGATAAGTTTAATCCAAGTTGCCTGGAAGGTAAGAAGTCATAAAATATTTTATCTGAGGCAAGTGCAAAAATACTCATAAACTCAAAGGTTAATCACTGCACCAAAAGAACAGATGAAGGAGACAGGGCAGTTTTATGTGTCTCAGTGTGATGTCCTTATTAATCATGATGCCCATTTGCTTTAAGTATGCCTCATGTATTTTCTTTTGAAAGCCAAATGGATAGACAGAGAAAGAAAGAGAAGACTAGTACTTTCACATGCTAAACAGTTCTACCCTTCTCATCTTGTATATTCAGGCCATTGCATTGCAACAAAGACATATTCTAATTAATTCAGGGACTAACCAAATACTCTTTTCAGATAAAACCCCAAACTTCATCCTATGTGAGTTGTCATGGATAAGAAAAGAAATTTCAAAGATTACTGGTTAAGAGACACAGGTGTGCTCAAACTTAATTTATATGATCTGGGTGGTTAGACTATAAATTGGGGGGGGGGGACGTGTCTGGATGATTAGGCTAAGGGTAGGGGTTAAGGGTTCAAATTTGGACAGGTATGCAATTACAAGGACATTTCTCCTGGGTACTATGGTTGCATCTATTTAAAATCATCGTTAGCAGCCTGGACAGTAGGACAGACTGCATCCTCAGCAGGTTCATGGGTGACATTAAGATGCCACTGAGGAGACAGCCTGAAGAAATGGGCTAACAGAAACCTCACAGAGCTCAGCAAAAACAAATGCCTTGTTACACCCAGGCAGAGTTACTCCATGCAACAGTTACCTGCTTGGGGTTGACTGGCAGGAAGGTAGCTTTGTGTAAAGGATATAGCAATCTCAGTGGACAAAATTTGTGCATAGATCAGCAATGTGCCCTTGCACCAGTGAAGATGTAACTTCAAGAGCGTAGTCAGAAGGTCGAGTGGTTATTTCACCTTCTTTGACTTTAAGACCAAATTTAGAGCATTGTATAAAATTTTAGGGTTGTCAGTACAAGTAAGACATTGACAGACTAGAACAAGCCAGTGGAAGGCCATCAAGATGTTTAAGAGGTCAGAGCACCTGATATAAAAATGGAATTTGTTCAGGCTAAAGAAGAGAAGATAAAGCAGAGATATAATGCCTGTCTTCAACTGATTAATTGGAGGATAAAGAAAAGACTATCCTCACTGTTGTCTATCAAAACCACTAGAAGCAATTTAATAAAGGAAATTCAGATTAGATAAAAAACCACCAAAATATTTCTTCCTCATAAGAGTCCCAAAACACTGGCACAGGTTGCTCAGAGAGGTTGTGAAGCATCCGTGCTTGGAGATCTTCACAACTTTACTTGAAAAGGTCCAATGCAACCTGATCTATTTTCATATGTATATCCAGCTTAGCAAATAGTCCTGCTCTGAACAGATATTAGACTGGATGATTTCCAAAGGTCCAGTCTAAACTGGACCAGTATTCCATTATTCCAGGACTTCTTTTCATTCCTCCTGTAAGATGGTGTTCACAACAGATGGTTATATCTCCTTCATACTGAAGTGTAACATTTTCCTTTTTTTTTTTTTTTTTTTTGATGATGATAACTTACTAAAACTAACATTTTAAGCTATCAGATCAATCATTAATAGATTGTGCAATATCAAAGACTGCCTGCAAATCTAAGGTAAATATAAATAAAATACAGGGGGAAAAAACCAAAACAAAGGATGATTTTGTCCCACAAATAAGTAGATAGCATTTTCAGTACAAGTAGAACAAGAACTATTTTATTAAATATAATTTTTAGGTGAAGATCTGAATTGCAAGACTATTTCTGAACTTGAGATCCCTTCTGATTCATCCTCTAATAAGGACCTTGCTTGGATGTTTCAAAACAACAGAATCTAACTAAAAAGTTATGTAATGATTCTGAATTTCTACTTTTTGGTGTGTGGTTAGAAACAAAGTCCAATTATCTCTCTTTGTTTTTCTTCATCTCCGTAGAGATCCTTCTGAGAAAAATTTGGTATCTATACTCTGTAGCACTCATAATGTATCTAACCTAAGTTTAGGCTATTTTCTCCAAGAGAGCACAGTTTGCCCTTTTGTGTCATGCAGTTACTGTAAACAGCCATAGGCTGTTTGAAAGGAAAGACATTCAGCATGATTTTGTATTTTAATATAACCGTTACAAATAGCTCCATACTTTTTTCTCCTTTTTTTTTTTTTTTTTGAATTTAGTAATATTTTGCCCGTGTACTAGAAAACAATGTTATTTATTTCCCCCAATATGAGAAAAACACAAGATTAGGTCTCATTTTCAGCCCTTGCCTGGAACAGGATTTGAGTTACAGCAGTTCATAAATGACTTCATTTATATTTTATGCTGCTACATCGAATGGATCCAGCAACCTCTTTGGGGAAAGACTAGAAAATAGTCTCAAATGCACTACCTAGCTTATTGTGTTATTGGCTTTGTGGTTAAATGTCACAATAAGAAATTGAAAATACGCAATCAGAATGCTTTAACTTGCCTTAATTTTAAAGAAATAATTTGAATTGCAGATTTCAAGAGTCCAAGAATCATTTTTGGAGCTAAGACTGCATAGAAAATTGTTCTCATAGAAACAGAAATTGGAAAAAAAATTGATTGAAATGGCATTTGAGAGGTTTACAGAATACAAGTCTCTTCCGATATTCTATGGATAAAAAATAGTTCTCATTGTTTTTAACATCAAGTCTATGTAGTTCTGACAGTTTTAGAAATTACAGATCTTCTTTTCATATTAACAATAAATATCAGAAAACACATTTAAATAATTTCACCTTTTTTGTGGGCTTTTTGTTTGTTTTTTGTTTGTTTGTTTTTTAAAAACATAAACAAAAATTTATTTTAACTTAAGGATAGAATCCTTAGAGAAATAAGACCATTCTTTTTCAGATTTTGATAAAAAAGGGAGAAAAAAAAAAGAAGAAATTTAATATATCCTTCTTTGGGAGAAAAACAAAGCAAGAATTACAAAGCCAAGAGAGAGGGCAAATATATCTTATAGTGTATTTCAAATCACTTATTTATAATGAAAACTGAAGTACAGCTGGACAGAGTAATGATGGGTTCTCATCAGAAATCCTTTGAAAGTGGATTTATGAAAGAAGTCTTCAAATATGTATCTGTTCTAAACTAAAAACATCAAGTACCTTTCTAGTAATTAGTCTGGTCTGTCTTGGAGTTAATTCAAGATAATCCTAACCCATACTTTAGGCTTGGCTGAATTTCCCGTTTGAGGTCCATATCTGGTTTTCTATCCATTGACTATAAAAGCAGCTTGTGTGACCATCAGGCAAGAGAGTCTAAATTAGGTGAATAGAATATATCTCAATTGTTGCCTAATCATTTTTTCATTTACTTACATTTGCATTGAAACTTCTCTGTGGTCTAATCAGAAAACAATGTTGAGCTAGTATAACCTTTTCCATACACTGGGAAAATGGGGATATTTAGTGTGTATTAATGGTGCTATCAACAATTTTTGAACAGCTCTAGCCCGTAAGAAGAAGATGTTCTTAAGTTTTTTAAGACACTGAATTCAAATTCAAATCTCACTGTAAATTGTCAGCTATGCAATGGTTTTTTTATATGACCTTCAAAAATGTTCTTACCTTCAGTTCAAGGATATAACCTTTGAGATAGGAATATTACTCATTCCTCTCCTTAAAATTTAGGCTCTGAGTTCAGCTGTGGATGAAGCAAAGATTTTATGAGTATCCAGATACAAATAATAAAATCATTATGAAATCAAAAATGCAAATACTGTAAGTAACAACATTTTAATACTTAAAATGAACATAAAGTGAATATCACTATTTAACAACTAATTTTGATTATAAAGAAATTACTGCACAGTTAATAAACATACTATTAGATAAGTAGAAATTTTTCAGAGTCAGGGATGTCTTGTAGAGTGTTTTTTTCCTTGCCAAAGATATTTTATTTTTTCTAAAATGTCATTTTGTACTCATTATCCTCAAGCAAAGAAAGATGGAGTTGTAAGCTCTTGTCTGAAAAACTTGGCCTGCAAATGTCAACAGTGTTTATCCACAGAATGAAAAAAATGATAAGGTAATCATGTTTTGTTTAGCCCCAACATATAGACCATTAACACAGCCCTGTAGCTAGAATTCAGTTCAGTAAAATGTTTTCTTTTAGTAATGATATTGTTTATTTTTCAGTTAATTGATCATAATTTCCCTCTTATTTTTTAATTTATTTTTTAATCTCTTGGAATATACTTACCTGTTAGTGCAAACTAATCTCTTCCTGCTATCTAGTCACAGAGATTATTGAATTATTGCCTTGCTGCCTGTCAGAGATATCTGTCCCATGCATGCCATCAATCTGTATAAACCAGTCTGTATAAACCAATCTCTAAGATTCCTCTTCAAGAAGTAAAAAGAGGTAGAGAAAACTTGAGCCTACACTGGCAGTGTGGGGTACTACTGACTTCATTTCTTTTGACTTTTATTTAATATTAATTCTTAAATTATAGACTAAATCAAAGAATCATAGAATAATTTGTATTGAAAGGGATATTTAATGGTCATCTAGTCCAACCTTCCTGCAACGAGCTGGAACATCTTCAAGTAGAACATGTTGCTCAGAGCCCTGTCAGAATGACCTTGAGTGTTCCCAGGAGTGGGGCATCTCCTACCTCTGTGGGCAACTTGTACCAGTGTTTCACCACCCTTATAATAAAAAAATTTTTTCCTTATATATAGTCTGAATCTAAACACGTAGTTTAAAGCCATTAGCTCTGGTCACTGCAGACCTTGGTAAAAAGCCTCTCTTAGAAGTCTTATTAATCCCTTTTATATAGGGAAAGGCTGCAATGAAGTCTCCCTGGAGACTTCTCCAGGCTGAACAAACCCAACTCTCTCATTCTGTTTTCATAGGAGAGGTGGTCCAGCCCTCTGATAATTTCTGTGGCCCTCTTCTGGACTTGAGCCAACAGGTCCACGTCTTTCCTGTATCTGCATCCCAGGGCTTGATGCAGTACTGCAGGTCAGGTCTCAATATTTATGCTAACCATCTTATAGTCATATGGAGAAACACTTACCAGCAGTAATATATGCCATTATTCAAGCTCTAACAACATCAGTCCAGCAAGAAACCAAGTTATGACTGTGTCATGGTTTAACCCCAACCAGCAACTAAGCACTACACAGCTGCCTGCTTACTCCTCCCCCTGGTAGAATAGGGAAGGGAGTCAGAAGAAAAATGATAAAACACTTGGGTTGAGATAAGAACAGTTCAATAAGTGAAATAATGTTAAAAAATAATAACAGGAAAAAGAAAGAGAGAAATAAACCCCAAGAAAGACAAGTGATGCACAATATCATTGCTCACCACCCGCTGACTGATGCCCATCCTCCTCCTGCAGTGGTCAGACAATCCTGGCCAAGTCCCCCAGTTTATATACCAGGCATGATGTTCTATGGTATGAAATGTCCCTTTGGAAAGTTTGAGTCACCTGTCCTGGCTGTGCTTCCTCCCAGCTTCTTGTGCGCCTGTTCACTGGCAGAGCTTGGGAAACTGAAAAGTCCTTGCCGTAGGATAAGCACTGCACAGCAACCACTAAGGCATAAGTTTTATATCAACATTATTCTCATACTAAAACCAAAACACAGCACTGTACCAGCTACTAGGAAGAAGATTAATTCTATCCCAGCCAAAACCAGGACAGGCTGACAGTATCTGTGGAGAGGTGATATTCCTACTCCTCTGTACCAATTATAAACATGATTTTCGCAATACTAGCCCTGTCTGGAGGTGATAGAACCCAGAGTACTTCCCAGAACCATCATCTTAAATTTGAAACATTCTCAAGTAAGTCATTGAGGCAGTTGTCATTGCTCTGTCATAGAGAGCTCTCCTGTATTTCAAATAGAAATTGTGTATATCTTGATAAATGATGGCATGGTCAGTGTATTTTGGGGGTCCATTCTGATGAATATACCTATCTCACGCACCACTTCCAGAAATGCAAAACTGTCTACAAGGCAAGGAATTAAAACAATTTATTTTCCCACAGAGATTTCCAGGATTTAGGTATTTGAAAGACTTGTTAGGAATAACACTAATCCCAATGCTACATCTCATTTCATAAGAAATAATATTTTCAAAATGCCTGCAAGTTGAAGATCTAAGTGCTCACTCATACGTATTAGGTGGGAAATTCTTTTAGTGTATTTTGTTGCCCTCGTCTTGAAAGTGCATTTGCCTGCTACTAAAGAATAAAAACTTGTTATTAAGCTACAAAGGTGTGAATTGTAACCATGAATGTAAATGATGCCAAGTACTACAGCTATTATTTTTTCAATGAATTATAGTCTGCTATTTTTTGTGAACCTACTGCAAAATTTTCAAGCAGTTCAAGCAAAGACAGATGCTGAAGAAATATGGATTTAAAGGCAATCTGTACCTTACTTTCAGTTTGTTACTGTACCTCTTTCCTTAGGCTATGCTTTGCCATTAAAAGAAGTGTCTTGTTGGTCAAGCAGCTATGAGAGTTTGGTTCATCCATTCTCACTAGCTTTTGACATGTAGAAACACGTACCTACACTGTATGAGACTGAAGTACATAAAAAAAAAATACAGAATAGTTTTCCTCATGTACTCGTGTCTTCATTTTAGAAGAATTACTTATGTTTCACATCTTTCAAGTACTCTTTCTCCATTTCTACTACACTTTTTTTCGCCATTTTAATTTCCTACCTGGACAATACTATCTTGTTCCAATCTTAGAGATTAATTATCAGCAATGAACTTAATCAAGGTGTCTTGATTCCTGGGATAGATAATCAAGTTTTTCCTCTCACTACACGGAACATGTTGCAACAGAGTGCAATCTAAACAGAGCATAACTTACTTAGAAGTTTTAGATAGATCTAGTCAGTAGTTTGGTTTAAGGGTATAGAACTCGTATTTGGCATCTCCTTTATTTTTTCCTTCTCAGTGCAGTTTAATGTGCAAACATTCATTTTTGGTATACTCTAGGTATCAAATAAAGAATGTTATTTTACTACATTGCTCATAATAAAACACATCTCTTTCACATTTCTAAACCCGTTAGTTCAGGCTTTATGGCATTTCTATACAACATGCACCAGTCCTGATATTTTACATAGTAAAATTTTCCAAGTAAGAGATCTTAAAATATCTTTAATAGCATGAAATATAATATTACTGAATATTATCACATTATCACATACATGAATACACACTGACATGTATGTGATTTATTTTCATGTGTGTATTTCATGTTTTATAGGATTTTTTTTTTTTTTTAATTAAACTACCCCTGCTATCTGGAGTGGTAAAATCCTACCTACCACCATTTATTATTCATAAATATTTGTAACTATAGTCTGGAGTAGCTTTAAGACAAAGCTATTTTGACAGGATATAATGTGGGGCAAATCATAACTTCTGCTTTAAGTTTAGGCTTTTACCTTCCAGAGAAGACAGCAGCTAAATCACTGAAAAACAGACATCTCTGTAACATCTCTTACAAGTGTTTTCCTCTCCTATGTGACAAAAGTATTTCCTTGCAGTTGAAACAAATGACAGTAAAGTCTCCTAAAAAAATCCCACACAGACAGAATCGCAGGACAAGCCCCTAGATAGAAAGGAGGCCAGTAACAAAAAGGACAGAAGGATTTGGGTAGGACTTTTTTGCTTCAGTATTCATTTATTAGGCAAGCAATCAAGAATCTGAAATAGCAGGGCAACAAATTCCAAGGTGCAGTCTTAGTTTCAGAAGTCTGAGGTAGCTGAATAAAGCCACAAAATAAACTGGTTGTGAAACAGTAAAATTTTATGCAGCATAGAGTTCTTGTAAAGACAGATGTTTGCGGAAAAAAAAAAAAAAAGAAAAGAAAAAGGAAAAAAAAAGAGATAACTTGAAAATTTTGGGTTTGGACTTTGTTTCTTCTAGTTTGGAGATCTTTTCTAGGATGAAATTCAGACTGGAAGTGCTTTTAAACCACAAAATGAATTGGATTTAGATATTTAGTTTTCCAAGGAAGCTCTAGTAAAGGCATATTCATCCAAGAACACTATTCAAGACAGGAATAAACCAGCACTGGAAATAGCCAGAATATCTGCCGTGGTAGTGAAATTCTTCCAAACCAGTGCACATGTCACTGTCAATGACCACTTAAATGAAATGTGGCTAACGATTTCCTGTTATCTGTACAAGTATTCTTGATCATTCTGTCCGTGTGCAAAAATACTTGATATACTTGCAAATACCACCATGTCCTTGCTCACATTGTACTACTCATCTTGCCTACAATACATTGCCAATTGCTTCAAGACATGTAAGGAGTGGAAAGCATGAACCTTCCAGCAAGCATTGCCTTACTTCAGATTATATGGTACATCTCACACCTTGGAAATATGGATAAGGTATTCCTGTGCTCATTAAACAGTCACAGGTTTCTGATCTATAACTAGTAATATGAGATTTCCAACTCATGAGGGAATATAAGGCTGTCAGTAAACAGTTTAACTGTGGTGGCTATTTTATGAACATTGGAAAGGGGCTAATTGGTACCTTTCCTATCGGCCTCACCAAGGAAGCCAATGGAAAGGAATTCACCAGTCCTATGGTTCCCAGACATCTGGGGCTAGAGAAAAGGAAATACACTGAGAAATCCTTGGAACTGTCCCTTATAAAGATGTTGCTATTTTAGATTTTAGACTTTGTCTTAGACTTCAAAACCTATCTGTGTTAGAAATCAGACTTTCTATGTAAAGCTGCACAAAAAAAATTTAAAGGCATTTTTAAAAGCATTTTTTAAAAGAATGTTGAAAATGAAAGACTCCTAAATACCTTTAAATACAAAATATTACATAATTGTTGTAATATTTACTGCCATAGATGTATATATCTTTGTTTTAATTTGATCAGTAAAAAAATATATGTGGGTTTTGGTACAAACAACTTCCTAAAAGTTGGAGTTCCATTCTCAAATCCACTTTTGTATTTTTTAGATGTCATGATCTTCATATGTGTTAAGCACTGAAACATTTCATCAATAGGAATCACAAATGGTCTGCTACTTTCAAATCTAGTCATTAATTCAGCATTACCACTAATAATTAGGGAGCCAAAATTAATTCTTACTGCTACCTATAGGACTGATAAAGTTGATAAGAGGTAGAACTAACAACAGAATAAATATGGAAAAAATTTGGTTTATACCATCATGAAAGCAGCAGTAAAGTTTTCTATGGAAAATGTTCTGGGAGTCCTCTGAGCAGGAGGAAAGAGTATGATAATACACAAAATGATATATATGCAAACTCTATCCTTGCCTATAGAGTTGGACACAGATATTCTAATACACATTTTTTCCTATTCAGTCAAATTACCCTGAATCATCATAATCCAATTGGCAGTTTTACTGTGAAAGTGTTTTTTTAGTAGGCATTACTGTATTAATTAACTTCAGCACAGTTTGACTGTGAATCAATTTTTTCTTCTATTATTTCATCAAAACAAAGCCACTAATAGTACATTCACATCTCTCTTCCCCTCCAGTTGTTTGTTTTGAAAATAAAAATATTGACTATCAATGAAAATTTTTCCTTTTTTTTTTATTTTAGAATAGCTTTTTTTCTTTTTAATAGTGAGCCTTTCTTATCTAAAGAGAATGTAAAATCCTCTTCTACTGCTCAAAATTTAAACTGAATTCCTAGAGAAATTTATAACAAACATTGTTGAAGACTTCTGATGTTTCACAGTCTTCACATCTAGCTTAGGTTTTGCGAGTGGGAAACTTCAGCTTTTTTTTGAAGAGTTCACCTGAGATCTGGGAACTGTTTCTTTTTCTACTAAGACTTCCTTATTAAAACCACTTTACATAAATGACTAGCATTAGGTCCTAAAGCAATTTTGAAAACATCATATATACTTAATTATACAGAAGGAGAATATTTCTTTTCATTACTTAAATGGCTCAAACACTGTTTACTTGATATATATATATTTAAAGAGAGTGCAAAAGCAGTTAAATTATATTAGTAAAGCATTCTGAAGCACTACAGGGATACATAAATGTTAAGTATTTTTAGACAGCATTCAAGTGCTAAACTAGGCACATGTACAGCATTGTATTGGTTGTCCTGTTATTTCCAGTCTGTTAAATTACAGAGGAGAAATAATGCTACCCAGGGTTCTGGGTCAAAATGACATTGAACAGAACAGTAAGAATTGCAGTCAAAAAGAAGTAGCAGTGGAGCCTGTTTGTCAGTACACTGCAAACAGCATGTTTTATGTGAAAACTTGGTCAAAAAGGAAATGTTTTCCCCTACCCAATAGGGATGTAGAGGAAAAATGTATCAATTTTGCTTTTGACTAAAGTGAAACCCACTAATGCAAAGACCAGTCTTCTGTAATGTCAACATATGGTCTTTCTATTTCCTATTCTAAGTGAGCTGGAGACTCCTATGGATGGATACCTATTGCACTAAGAAACCTTTTTTAATTTTTAAAGAGGATAAACTTTCTGTGTATTTATAGTCACTGATGCACAGTTACCTGCATTCATGCTAAAATTTAGCTACGAAGAGCTTATAGACAGACATTGTCAAATTTTCACTAGTCCTGACATCGTCTATTGTGTCAGTCTTGGATAGCTCATTTACTCTTTGTGCTATGCTAGAAAGCTTTTGAAGCAGCAATAGAACCAAGCTTTTGTCTCAGGTGAAAGCCTTGAGTCTTCTAAAGGATTGGGTACGTTTTTTTTCCAAGTAACAGCTTTTCTTGTTTCATTTGCTTATTTACAAATATTAATTATACTGATCTTGCTATATTCCTTATCAAGTCAAGGACTGGTAAATACCACACATCTCACAAGAGAAAATTATGAGCTTTCAGACAGGAAATGAATGTAAGAAATTAAAAGTTTATTTTACCTAAAACTAAATTTGAAATTTTTTTTTCTATAGCAGTGTAAGTCTTGGAAAGGAGCCTTGTAATCACTGAGAAGAAGTTGAGCTGCAAAATTATTGGGCATAGAAACTGAGTAAATGTAGCCTGCCAGTTTTGATATATTTTCTAGGCTCTGAGCAACTTAGCACTAGCACTTATAAAATGTTGTTTCAGGCTTCTAATTGCTTTTTAAAGGATGGCTGGAATCAGATTAGCTTGTGTAGAAACTATGGCCAGAGGGAGAATTTTATTATTGTTATTATTATTATTTATTATTATTATTATTACATATGAAACTAGTGTTCTACAACCATGATGTGTCTCTCTGTCTTCTCATTTGATTCATTGTCATTTGATTATTTCAGGAGCTGAAGTATTTTAAATATCAACTATATTGATGTTTAATTATAAAATATAATTAATCTTCTGCTAGCTTGAAGTTGAAAAATGTATACTTAGTTGCCTGTTATAATTACATAGTTAAAAGTAGAAAAGCCTTTCTCCAAAAAAACATGGCTATTACTTGAGTGTGGAAGCCTTTAACTGTAACAATACGAGGGCTGTGAGAGGTTGTGCAATGCTTAATCTTGTACTAAAGTCACAATAGGTGAAATGAAAACATACTGTTCAAAGGCAATTTTTTTTCAAATTACTGTTGGGTTTCATTGCTTTATAACCTTTAAATAAGTTTTCTTCCAATTAAGTTTTCCTTCAATTACATTATCACATCACAGTGAAGAATGCTACCAGATCAATATTTTACTGTTTCATGATGGAGCTTGTGTTGTATGGGTCCAAACTGAACACCTTGTGCAGGTATTCAGCTCTGAATACCTGAACCACCTTTTCAGACTAAACCACTGGAGCCTCACTAATCCTAGCTCAGCTATATAGCACCCAAAAATTCCCATTTAAATTGACAGTCTTTCCAAGCAAGAAAAATTGATAACTATTGTCTTGGGAAGCGTACAAAGCATATGTTTACAGTATTCTTGCCCATTTACTCAAATTAAGAGAGCCAAATGGCACAGAAAGTTGAAGTTGAACAAAAATTGTTTTAGCTATGCATGGTTAGAAGCTGAGTAACCAGTTTATCAACTGAGTGTAGCATGCAAAATTCATTTCAGTCATGCCTTTAGTGCCAGGAGAAGCCCGTATCATTTGTGTTTTGCTTCATTTACTGCTGCAATGATTTAGTTAATCTGCCCTACGTAAAGAAAGTTTATTTAGCAATTTGTTTTGGTTCCTGAATATGGATTTTACAGGTAAAGAAAATTTGTACTGGATGATGATGATGATGACAGCAATGACTCATATAACAAAAATAAATTCTGTTAAAAGTTGTTAAATCTCGTGGACTTTGGGACACAAGAAATTTTTCCTTCCCAACCTGCTCTCATTTTGATGGACTCTTAGAGCAAGTCGTGTCTTCTCAGTCCCATAGATGGGAAATTGCTTCAGTTCTGTGTCCCCAGATCCACCCAGTAGCAATGCTGGGAAGCTACTCCCCATCCATGCACACTGACACATGTGCTTGTGCACACGTACATACACACCCATAAACACACACACACACACAGAGAGTACTTACAGACAGCCACAAAGATCCACGCAGATGGAGATCAGTGCCTGTGCCACTCAGGCATAAACAGCACTGACGTAAACGTGCACAACACAGATGTCCCGATCCTGCTCCTTATCTCCTGCTGGTCAAGATTAGGAATAAATGGAATAAGTGTAATGCACACACTATAGTAACACTGATATTTTCTGTAGCTGATTCTCTAGTCCTTGGTTTCCTCCAGCTGCTGGTGCACAGACCTTTATGTGCTTCATAATAATTGTCCCACTCTAATAGTTAGCATGCAGACAACTTGCTGTACAAGGGATGTTAAGACAAGTTCATATTCATGAAGGTTTATTAGAAGAATCTTCCTCTTGAATCTCGTAATAAATCCTGTACACATTTAGGAAATAATCTCCCTTTGGTTTGTGTGGCCTTCTGACTGCAGTTTATCTCATTGATGCATCTTGGTGGGTTTTACACTGGGGACAATTATCTCCTTTGATGACCATCTTTGAGTACCTGGTTCTGCTTGCTCTGTTTCCCTGATTCCTGCACCTACCATTGTTCTGTTCTGACTCCCACTGGGCTCTGTGAGTTTAATTTGTTTGCCCTTCATTCAGATAGCCTATCAATAGCCAAGAAAGGTTTGATCAAAAGTCAGTCAGAGCAGTTCATATATGCGATAATAAATTGTGTGGAAATGCTATATCTGTGGTATAGAAAAAATAAAGTAATAAAACTACAAAGCCCCCTCAAAAGAAACAATAAAACCCAACCCAAACCAAACCAAACAAAAACCAAACAAACAAAACCCAGGACGGTATATTTGGTGAACACAAAGTTTGTAGAAGTGCTAGTGTTTATATTCAGGAGCAGTTTTACTGCAAAAACTTGCTGACCACACAAATTACTGATTTACCACACGTGTGATAATAGAGCTTGGTGAAACTATTGTTGGAATATTGAGAACTACAGCTGAGTCGAAAACAACCATGCATAGAGCTTGGAAGGGCCCTGGCTCTTTGTTCTTAGACCGTCCACTTCCTTTTAAGTCATCTCTTGTTCACTTTTTCACACATGCCATACACTCCATACTGAAAAGAAAACCTCACAGAATCCTCCTTAAAAGTTCATCTGTGTATAATTTCAATGCCACTTACCAGTGACAGCCTGTTTAATGCACCACTGCAATCCCATCACTTTCCTATATTGTTTTTTCCAATAACATTGTATAAGCAGCAACAGAATAGCAGAAATGTCTTAGAAAATTGACAGGTATACATATGTGCAGAACTAAAATGTAGAAAAGCATGTTTGGGCTTCAGCAAACACTAAACTTGACAACAGCTATGGTAAATATAAATTCAAAGCATTACAAGTGACAATATTATCTTAAAGGCTTAAGATTTTAAGCCAGACTTTGATTTTACTTTTGTTTCTCCATAAATTAGGATTAAAATTATCACCTTTTTTTCTCTGAAAACATTTTTCTTCTGACAGTAAATGAATTAGGGAACAAATGAAATATGAGCTTTTCATATGATAATCTGAAATTTCAGTTGCAGTGTTAGAATGGATATTAATGTATTTGAAATTGACTCATACTGATTGGAGAAATAACTTAAATATTTAATGTCATCCCTTTCAGAAACAGTTGGCTTCACAGACACTGTTGGAATAGATAGGAAAGACATAAACAACCTTGTTTTGGGGTTTGTAAATTCTATCTTCAGAAGTCAACAGAGTGGGTCCATGTGATATTGACAAAGTTGTAATTCTTTTTTTTTTTTTTTTTTTTTTGGCCTAGGAAAACCATACATAGTGTAGTATTTTCATCACGTACACTTATAAATAGGATTTAACCAACATGAAAAAACTTAGAGTTTGAAAGTTCTACACCTTATAGCCTACCACTGAGAAGCTGTGTAAAAAAAGAGACCTCAGGCTGTGCCTCTTTAATTTTTTTTATTTTTTATAAGCTACTACTTTGAAGGTCATGATGCCAAATAATCTACAATTAATATCTCTATATATACATATATATGCATATAAATACAGACATACATTTTTTTAAAATGCACATATATATAGCCACTTCAGTGATTATTAGCCAATTTTTATGGTATTTTGCTTTCCTCAGCAATTTCAACCACTCTGGACAGGTGAATAAATAAACCAGATCTTCTGATATTCAGTGATGACATTACAGTACAGTATAGTTTCCAAAGAGTCACCAAAGTGCAGTTCCATAAATTGTAGCCAAACTTGTATCCTTCAGAATAGCAAGGTTTAGGAACATTACTGTTGGTATCATTAAGGTTAAATAGGTCAATCCAGAATATTACATTCTGGACACCTACATCTTATCATTCAGTTTATAGCAGTACTGTCTATCCAATCTGAATTTGAATACAATGTCACTTCTTAGATACCTGAAAAATAACTAAAGTAAGCAACAAAGAGGAAGGAATTAGAATCTGAAATGAGGACAAAGAAATCTTTTCATTCACTCAACCAATTTATTTCTTATTTGTACTCAGAAAATTAAGGAATATCAGGGGATGTTGAGTTGATCAATAGTTTATTGTTGTAAACAAGTTTCTTATATCTACCCATAATCATAAAGATATCTTCATATATTAAATTTCTGAATCTATATTGTTTTCTTAAATCCAGGTTTTCATGTGAAGTCAAGTGGAGGATAAATATTTCTGTAGCCAAGACATGAGATTCTTAAACATCTTTTCATTGTTAGTTTCATTATAGCAGTTGAAAAAATGTGTGTCATTAGACTTAAGAACACTATCGTATTAAATTCTTTGTGGAGAAAGAGAAGACTAGAAGAGATTCAGTGTATATTCAAGTAAGTTGAAAACTCTGGTTTGTGTGAAGTTTTTCTTTCAGTGTCTTTTATTTAATCTTTTCCTAAACTGTGACAAATTGTTCAGCTACTTATTCATGGCAGTTACATATTTGTTTAAATCTTCTCCCTGAGTTTTCAAGCCCTGGTTCCACCATCAGTTCTGAACCTTTGATATATCTTGCAAAGAATCATTAAAACAACTCCAAAACATGAGAGAGTTTAACTGTGCTTTTGATGCCTTAAAATCTAGGTTATATAGATTTTGGTTTAACCCTTTTAGCACTTTTACTAACACTTTGGGTAAGTACTGGTGACCCTGGTCAGGTGCCATACCTTTGCATTAGATTCTTGAAATGTTGTTTAATATTTCATGTCAATAATTCAAATGGACAAAGTAAGGTAAAGAACATCTAATCTTTATAAAATGTTCTTAGAATAAGAAACAACAGGCATATCACTTGATATGAGAGAGTTCAAAGAGGACAGAAAGTTGATGAAGACTTTTGTGCGAGAAATATATAGAGTCTTGAGACCACCAACTCAATTCTGGGAAGTGTGCCTGTGGGAGGACCTGGGGTACAGACAGTTTTTGGGCTGAGTTTATCCTCATGATGCAATAGTTAGATATTATAATTAGACGGTACTATAAGTTTTTAAACCTGTGTGTGGGCATGAATATGCCACCTTTGTGCACCTAAGATGTCTTTTTAAAGACCAGGGGGTTTTTACCTTTCTATACTAACACTGTCCAGAGAATTATTTCTTTGATTTTAGGGAACACTTTTGCAACGTATTTCAGCAACAAAAGTGTCATTGCAGATGTTCAGTCACTGAGTGCTTCATTTCATCTGACATAGTTTATTAACTCACAAACTTATAATAAAGGCTACAAGAGCTCTTTCTGATGTACTGGATTTCATCTAATAATTCTGGCACATTATTAGATATAATAAGAGCAATCGAGTAAGTTATTCAGATAAAAAATATCAGAAAGTAACTTTTGTTAGGTTTTACTTTTTTAAATCTCACCAAATATCCCAGAAAAATCTATGACTTGACAATTTCTTTTCTGTGTCTTTTTAGCTGGAATGAAATGACAGAACTCACAAAAATATGTCCAAATAAAGTTTTCAGCTTTGTATTTCAGAGCTAGGTTTTGCTAAGCATGAAGTGTAGACTTTTTAACATTTGTAGTTTTATTTTTTTACTTTATCAATTGACCTACTTTTCCATTATCTATTATCTGTAATGAGTGTGGAGGGACATGGAAGATATTGGTGATTTTTGACAGATATATGAGGATCAGGTTTACTTATTGAGGACGTTAGATAGTCATTATGTTTTATTATTTGGTAATCTGGGACTGCTGATATTTACCACTGTTTTTTTTTATGTGGTTTGTCACAAATTGTGCCTTAATTGATGCATTGATATTCATATGTTTCCACACCAAAACCAAATGATCTTGCAAATGTGCCTCATCTCCCAGCAGACTAAAAAAGGACTTCAGAGACCTGGAGGGGATTTGTATAAATCAGATATTGGCAAATGTTCACTAATTTAGAAGATTTATTTTCTCAGCTGCCCTGTCATTGTGGATTCAGCTTTAACCTCTTTGGGGTCTTGTATAAGGAAATCTGGTTGGTGACATAAAGCATGCAGTGACAGCTCAGGGTGAAGTGAGCAGGTCTGCTCCCACAGGACTTGACACTGCGTTTAGCAAGGAAACAATGGGAATTATACAAGTCAAAGCACTTTGGTGATTTTCCACATGGTTAACTGTACTTGCTCTACAAATCTTTAGGGAAGTCCTTGATAGTCTTAAAGCACACATTAGTGGCTCTTAAATGTCCCAGAGAATGTTACCTTTTGAATCCCAGAAGACTACTAGGGCTCTACAGTAATTCATTCATCTCTGCTGCTGAACTCTGTTGAGTCTCAAGGTTTTCCAAGACTGTATATGCATGTTGTTTAAAGCTGGATAGGGGTGGGAGGTCAAATATCCTTGTGAAGAACTAGTTCTAGGGATTTGTTTTGTTTTTCTGGTTCAGGCACAGTCATATGAAGCTCTTCTGCTTTGTTAAAACTGCCATGCCATTGCACTGAAATTTAACTTTCAGTAGAACCCAAAGTATTGTCTGAGGAATGATATTCCATTCAGAGTAAAACTGAAAATCTGCTTTACTTGACCCCCGGTACTCAGCACTGTTGAGGTTGCACCTTGAGTACTGTGTCCACTTCTGGGCCCCTCACTGCAAGAAAGACATTGAGGTGCTGGAATGTGTCCAGACAAGGGCAATGAAGATGTGAAGGGTTTGGAACACAAGTCTTACGAAGAGCAGCTGAGGCAGCCAGGGTTGTTTAGCCTGGAGAAAAGGAGGCTCAGGAAGGACCTTAGCTCTCTCAAAAACTGCCTGAAAGGAGGTTGTAACGAGATGGGAGTTGGCTTCTTCGCCAAGGCAACTAGTGACAGGACAAGAGCAAATGGTCTCAGGTGGCATGAGAAGAGGTTCAGGCTGGAAATCAGGATGAATTTCTTCACTGCTAGGGCAGTTAAGTAATGGAATGGGCTGTTCAAGGAAATGTTGCAGTCATCATCCCTGGAAGTGTTCAAGAAATGACTGGATGTGGTGCTTAGTGCTATGGTTTACTTGACATGGTAGTGTTCAGTCAGAGGTTGGACTCTAATCTTGGAGATATTCTCCAACTTTAATGATTATATGATCCTATACTTGTGGAAATGTCACAGCAAAAAACTGCAGAACTGATCACTGGCAAGATAAGTGCATATAATTAGAGAAACTACATTTTAAAGGATCATATTTATATTATGACATTAAATACTTAGTGGAAGCAGATTCATATTTTTTATTTGTACCTTTTAGTGTTGAGTTTACCAAATGTCTCAGATTATACTGAGTTTAAGATTCTACTGCAGAGCAAGTAATAGTGATGATGCTGATAGCAACAACACTGACAAAAATCTAGAATTTCAATTTCTAGTCTGTAGGACAAATCTACTAGTTCAGAATTCCTTTCATTAAATTGAGAGAAAAATGTCATAATTTTAGGTCTGAAAATAAATTTTTGATTTTCAAAATGTTTTGAAAACGCACCATGGTCAAAATGAATTAACATTATACAAGCTGAAACTACAACCATAGGAAACTTGTCTACCAAAATATGTTTTGGCAATCCACATAACCCCATTAGATATTTCAGTTTTGTTCAAGTAATATAAAAAAGAATAATAAGAAATAATGTATTATTATATATTTTATAATATAGTGTTATATAATTTATATTTAATAGACTATGTATTATTATATAATACCATATAATAAATATATAACATACTTATTAGATGATAATAATAATAATAATAAAGGAAATTATAGTTTTATCACTCCTATTTATTCACTCCAATTTCTGTCCTAGCTTGTTTTCAGGACCAAATCCTTATCATGATTTCCATGCCAAATTTACTAATCCATGCTTTGAAAAACCTTGGATGAGGTGTAATATGATTTTTACTATTAGTGGCACATTAAATAGCAATGCATACACAGCTCCTGCTGGAGTGTCTCTTTATGTAAAAAAGCTCAAACATGATTTAGTGAGTAAAGAAGTAATGTTACATTATATTCAACCAGGCATATACCATGTTATATTTTCTACCAGAGGCAGAGTACATAAAGATGACACTTTAACTCATAATTGCAATGGGACTGACAGACCTTGAGCATATACTTGAGTGCACTTACTTTTATTACTGTCTTAGCTTTCTATGTATTGTACTCTGAAATCTCTTATGAATCTGCACAGATTAGAATTAAATTCACTGCAGATATTTTCATGTGGAAGGTTCTATTTTGTGCGGTTTTATAGCTGCTATTTTTGTACTCCAAATATTGGTAGCTTTCCTGACCTAAACCCACTGAGATTGGATGTATACCCTATTTCGACTTGGAGGGAAAATTTGAAATCTATGTCATAGATTTTATATATACAAAATGTGTAGAAAAAGGTAACCAACACACAATTGCAAGTAAACTGTACTCTGAGTGGTCTACAAAGCATATTTTTTATTGCAGGCCATAACTACAACCTTGGAATTATGCCCGATTAATAATCTCTCTAGAAACTATTCAGCAACTGTTATGAATAAGAGTTTGACAACACAGGGTCTGTGAAACTGCTTTGGAAAGTCTCTTAAATGAGTGGCTCTGCTGAATACGTTAAGAAATTACTGAAATGCATTTGACATTCTCACTGTACTGTGAGCTATGCATATTTTGGTACTTTCTATTCATGATGGAAAATATTTTTATTCCAACTTTTCTGTTCTGTGCGCAGTTGCATAAAACCAATATCCTGTATAGTTGATTTCAAATTCAGAGGTCTTTGGATCTGGCCTGCTTATCTTAGAAGGTATTTTACTCAAATATTCCCTTTTTTTTTTTTTTTTTTTTTTTTTCCCTAAATCCGTGAGGGCCATATTTTTGTTCTGGTTCTCTTGATTTTCTATCAAAAATGTAGTAGGTACTTCAAGATACATTATGCCTCTCCAGCAAGAGATTGAGAGAAAAAAAAATTGTTGTAAGGTATTTCTGTTCTATTCATCCAGTTGTTGAACAATGATTTAGAGTCCATCTGTATCCAGTGAAGAAATGGTATTAAAAGAGGATGATATATATAATGCCTACTTCTTTAAAGACTGTTAAATGACTTTTAAAAACATCATATTAATAAATTGGCATATACTCAAGGTGTATATAGTCCACAGAAGCGGAGAACAACATTTCTCACAGTTGTGGTGATTTGTGTTCTCTCATGTACCATGGTCCTTCACATTTCTAATCTTTTTTACGGCCATGCAAATCAATTTTACTTCTATGTTTTTGTTCTTATGATGGACTGATAAAATTGTGTTATTTCTTTTTTTATTTAAAAGAAAGCGAAGCAAAATCAAAATCTGATTAATACTGATGTCCCTTTTATTGAAAGTCTAACAACGGAGATAACACTATGTTAGTAATCAGCTGTTGACCAGCACAAGAATAAGTGAATTAATCAGGACTGAACTAACTGGAATATATATTGTGTTATAAAATTAAGAACCACTGCGCTCAAAATAAATGCTGAATGGATAGATATATTCGCACAAGAAAAGATAGATAAATCTGCACAATATTTTGAAAAAAATTATCTGACTTTCATGCTTTTAAACCCAGCTGGAGATGGAAACACCATGCAGCCACTTGCTCACCTCCCTCTCTCTTCCCCTCCCCACCCTGGTGGAATGGGGAAGAGATTCAAAGTAAAACTTGTACAACAAGATAAGAAAAGTTCAATATATGAAAATAGTGTAAAATGCAATAATAATGGTAAATAATAATAATAATTATCATGAAAAAGGGAAATGGCATGTGATGAATAATGCAGTTAATCACCACCTGCTGACTGATGCCAGATGCCCCTTCCTGAACCTGGATCATCTACCCTTCTGGGTAGCTCTCCCCAGTTTAAATACTGAGCATGACGTTCCATGGTGTGGAATATCTCTTTGGTCAGTTCAGGTGTTCAGGTTAACTGTCCCATCTATGCTCGCTCACAGCTTCTTTTGCGATCCTCCTCAATGGCAGAGCATGAGACAAGGAAAAAAAAGCTCCTTGACTTGAGATAAACACTACCTGGGAAAAAAATAAAATATCAGAGTGTCATCAACATTATTCTTATTTTGAATCCAAAACCTAGCACTGTAACAGCTACTGAGAAGAAATTAACTCTACCCTAGTTGAAACCAAGACAGTATCTACCCCTTCTTTTCTGGATCTCTTAAATTTGGGTTAAGATTTTTCCATATGCAGTTTACTTGATGAAATATTACTTAAGTATAATCAGTAGTCTCATTTCCTGAGCTGTGACTATTTTTAAAGCAGTTTTTAATCCTCATGCCTAATTGTGGTGGAGTCTTCTGAAATTAACTGATGGTGCAGGCATTTGGAAAACTGGCTCCAAAGGCACAAATTAATATTTAATTCCTTTACTACAATAACTCAGCGATACTTTTGTGAGTTATCTTCCAGTGAGAATAGAGAAGATAGAATAGAGGGAATTGACTGAGTAACCAAATATTACTTTTAACTAGGCAGCTAGATCTCTCTAGGTTACACTCACCTGAATCTATGTCAAAAATGATAGTATAGTGGAATATTGAACAAAATAGACCTGGAGCATAGAAGCACTTAATTCCTGATACCCTAAGGTAAAAATAGTACCAGTTTGTCTTTGATTTGTTTTGGGGGTTTTGCGTGTGGGGTTTGTTGGGTTTTTTTAAATTTGTTTATATATGAATATCTCAGAAAATATTTTGGTCATTTAGAGGAATTATTTAGACAGTGGAATCAGCTAAATATCGTTTCTTTATAGTATGCGGGAGACAGAGACGCTGTTCTGCATTTAACAACATCTTGCATACAGCTGTGAATAATTGTACCCATGCCAAGCAGGCTGTGGATTACCATTAGACAAGGAAAATATTAGCCAGCTCATATTTAGTATCATAAATCTTGCAAATAGCTACAAGAATAATGCAAAAGATTGTTCTATGTTTTTACATGGCAGACTTGATCTTTCTGTTTTACTCATCATGGTCCCAGAAGCTGGGGAAAAAATATCATAAAAGGAACACTGTATTTTCACAAACAAACAAACAAACAAACAAACTACCAAAAAAGAGAAAAAAAAAAAAGAGAATGTTTTCCCTAATACATTAACTCCCTTCCATCCCTACACCATCTGTTTTAATTGACACAATGCAGTTAGTGAGCATTTGCATGAGACTGAAACTGTCCTCTGTTGTTAAGAGGGTGGAGTGCCTATTATTCATGCCTCATGCAAATTTGTCATCAACTGTAAACTGAATGCCTTCAATTCACACAGAAAATACAACCATTTCCACTTTAGGTGTTCTGTCTGTCACTTATACATATATCAACTACTGATGTGCAGAACCTGTATAAATTTTCTTCTTGCAGTAAAATGTTAATGTCTACTCATGTAGAGGCACCCACTCACCCACCTGTCATGAAGGATCTCTAATATAGTACTCCTACTGTTACAAAATCGGTCCACTTATATTTCTGGAAATTTGACAAATGTGACCATGTTCTTGTAGACCAGTACGTATAATTGAAGCAGCACTTTTTCCACAAGCAGTTAGCTTGGAAAGACTACCAAACTCTCCTAGAATACTGTAACATACTGTTTAATGGCCTTCATTCCTTTCAGTGATGAATATTTTGTTCATCTTACATGACCATTTGTTTATCTTACATGACCATTTTGTATCAATACAAAATTATTAGTAATTATAGAAAAATATGAAAGTAACTAGAAGAAATAGAAACTCCAGAAGCTTGAAAAGTTATTTGTCAAGGTTCAAGTTCTTGGTGTTATAAATAGACTATTGCTGATAAAAATAGTTATTGCACATGCTTAAGGAAATGTTTTATATCATACCTTAGCATAAAAAAAGCTTTTTTAATTGATGCAACAGGAGTTTCCTCATAAGTCAGTTCCAATTCACAGATTCCTGAGAGAAAAAAATATCATGAAAGTTGCCTCCAAGCACCCTTGTACACTGTGCTACTGAATTGCAGCTTTTTTCTTAGTATTTCAAACTCCAGCACATCCATTGTCAAGATACAAGTCATGCTGATGTTTCTTGCTAAACAGTCTCAGAATAGGTCAAGACAGTCTTGGAAAAAAAAAGCAACTTATAAGTCTAATTAGAACTGGGTGAAGTTACTTCTGACTTCACTTGTAAGAAGTCTCTGCTTAAGTCCTTGGCATCTGCATTTACTAAAAAAGAGAAGGAGAAAGAATAATAATTCCACCTGTGGTTCGAAGCTAATTTTCAGAATTCAGCTTGGGACAACAATTGAGATATCTCATTTCCTAGGGGCAAATGGCATCTTTAATTAAATTGATTAAGAAATAAAAAATATTTAATTTAGTTTTCATGTGTTTTTGTTTTAACTGCTCATTATGTTAGATCACTGATGACTTCATCATGGATATATTGTGGGTTTTTTCCTAAGGCAGCAGTCCTTTCTAACTCTAAGATGTCATTATTGCTTATATATACCTGGTTACTAGGTTATTATTTATCTATCACAAACATTTTGAAGATTTTCAAGGCTTCTTACACTGTTCTCACTGAGTGCATTTCTTTTTTGCTTCCATGAAAGAAATACGAACACATTCTTGTAATTAAATATTTGCCAATTTCTATGTAGTGTTGTAACAAAATATTAAGTCTGTGATTTATTTCACCTAATTTTAAGTGCCTGAAGGATCATGGTGTCATAGAATGACAAATAGGTTGGGTTGAAAGGGATCTTAGAGATCATCTAGTTCCAATCCCCCTGCTATGGGCAGGGAGACCTTTCACCAGACCATACTGCTCAGAGCCTTATCCAACCTGACACTGAACAGTTTCAGGAATGGGGTATCCATAATTTCTCTGGGGAACGTGTTCCACTGTGTCACCAACCTCACAGTAAAGCATTTCTTCCTAATGTCTAATCTAAACCTACTGCCTTTCAGTCTGAAAACATTCTCTGTTGTCCTGTTGTCTTATCACTACATAGTCTTGTAAAAAGTTTCTGTCCATCTTTCTTGTAGGCTCCATTCAGGTACTGAAAGACCACAATTTTTTCACCTGAAAGTCTTCTCTTCTCCAGGCTGAAAAATCCCAGTTCTCTCAGCCTTTCCTTATAAGAGAGGTGTTCCATCCCTCTAATCATCTAGGTGGCCCCCCTCTGGACTTGCTCCAACAGGTCCTCATCCTCCTTGTGTTGGGCACTTCAGAGTTGGATGCAGGTAGGATCTCACCAGAGTGGAGTAGTGGGGGACAAGCACCTCCCTCAATCTGCTGCCCATGCTGCTTTTGATGCAACCTAGGACACAATTGGCTTTCTGGGCTGCAAGTGCACATGGCCAGCTTATGTCCAGCCTCTCATCCACCAGCACTCCCAAGTCCTTCTTGGCAGGGCCACTCTCAACCTGTTCATTCCCCAGCATGTATGGATACCAGGGGCTGCCCTGACCCAGGTGCAGCGCCTTGCACTTGTTCTGGTTAAACCTCATGAGATTTCCATAGGCCCTTGAGCTTGCCCAGGTCTCTCTGGATGGCATCCCATTCTTCAGGTGTGTCAACTTCACCACTCAGCTTGGTGTTGTCTGCAAAGTTGGTGAGAAGTGCACTCAATCCCTTGGTCCAAGTCATTAATGAAGATATTAAGTAACACTGGTCCCAGTACAGACCCCAGAGGGGCATCACTGATCTCCACCGGGTCTCTGAACCATTGACCACTACCCTCTGGATGTGACTGTCCAACCAATTTCTTATCCTTCTAACAGTCCACAGGGATCTACAACTAAAACTGATCATGCTACCCAAATTTCTTTTTATAATTGTTGTAGAGGCATTTCCAACTCAGCATAGCTGCCAGCAGCTTTTTTTTCAATGCGTATTGTTGAACTACTAGATTATTTTGTGCTGTAAAATAGCCAGTGCTTGATTCTAGGAGCTGCTTATAAGGGAGTTCTGTTGTACAGATAGGATAATGATAGAGGATAATATGGACATCCCATCATTCTTCTTGTGCCTCCATCTGTGGCAACTCAGGGGAATTTTGGCAGGAAACCCTAGAGTACTGCATATTGGAGAGAAAAAATAATTTAGCATTTGAAATTTCAGCATCAAAGCTCATACAAAAGTACATCCAATGATTACCGTTATACTGGATAAAAGCTAGTATACCATCTGTATGCAGAAATTTTCTGCTCTGCACCATTGCTTTTTCATTCAAACAGAGACAATGAGATTGTTTAATGATGATCTTCATGCCGCAGAAACAATAATCTACAGGGCACATTAAAAAAAAAAAAAAAAAGAAACAAAACCTTAAGAGAGAATGGACATTTTTTCTCAAATATGAAAAAATGAGTATTTGCAACACAAATATGCCTATTAAATATGCCACAGAGGCTATTGACATTATATTATGGAACTGAAATTAAAGGACAATTTGATTGGATCCATCTGATCTTTTATTCAAACCTTAGGAAAATCATTCCTTGAACTATTCTCATCTTTTAGTTTCTGGTCATGAGTACTTTTTTCCATTTAAAATGCCAATTCAGGAAATTCATGAAAACTTCTCACAATTGCTCGGAAATCCAAAAAATCAGTCATACCTACTAAGCAGCAGGTTTGGTAGACACATTCCAGAACCTGGAAATCCTGAACAATTGTTGCAAGTGGGCAGATTAACAGCATGTTATATGTAGAAAATGAACCATACCATGTAATATACCAGTGATTAATAAAGTTCAGTTGCAGAGTTGTCATGTGCCTGTACAGTATACCTGACACCTGGAGAAGTACCAGGTATATTTTTGTGTATGTGTGAGCCCCTGGTGCATCACATACCCGATAAATTCAGTGTGTTGTGAAGAGAGTGGTTTTATGGCACAGGCAAAGACCATCTGTGATGTATGTGTACAGCATGTCTGGTGCTTTCAGGCATCACAGAACTTGCTGCACATCAGTGACTCTGTACAATCATCTTAGTTTTTAGGAAATCCCAGACAGCTCTCATTACTCCTCAGAAGGATAGTCTGTAAGGAAGTTAATCTTACCAGTGTCTTCTCTCCTTGTTCTCTTGCTTTGCTGTGGGATTTCTGCTTCTGGAAGAAATATCATTGACTGAATTATGTTCCCCAGCTAGTGCATGAAACTATAGAACATCCATTTATTTTCTTAACAGGAAATGAAAATAAATTATACAGTTTGAGGTTTGACAATGGACTTTGCCTTATACCTTGGGAATCATTGGCCTAGAAGGCATTTCTGAGATTCTAAAGAATATAGCACTTGAAGAAAGGATAGTCAGATTAAAAGTAGACGCTTCTTTGGGCAGCTTTGTATTAGTCCCCAGTCTGGTCTTGTAATTAAGGAGTAAATTAAATTGGTTTAGCTTTGAATTTGTCTTCACAATGCAATGATGATCAAGCAAAGGTAGTGGAGCATGGGGTGGTAAGGTGTAGTACTGGCTCTGTTGAGTCAGTCTTGCTACAAGTGTTGTTCTAGTAACATGTCACTGGTACTACTAGACAGTTAACATATTACAGACAGCATTTACTCAAAGGAGTGGGAGGGAAAGTTTCATTTCTTATGTGCATTTAATCTCCCCTGGTTGCAATCAAGGCAGGAACCAGCTATTTTTTCTCTAAGCTGGACACTGAAAATTATAGTCTACAGCTTCACGGCAGCAAGATAGACTCAGCCAAAAATTATTCTCCTTTCTTTCTTTTTTTTCTACATTCAATAGAAAAGTGATTCTCTTTGAGCAATTAAACTGCATATTCAATAGAGAAACTGAAATAGAATAATCACTGCTTAATTTGACTAGGAATCATGCCATGAGAGGAAAAGCTATTGTGGTACCCCTGGAACTAAATGTGCTGGAAAATTCATTTTTGTTTTATCTTGGAACATTTTTTTGGGTCTAGTGAGTTGATGAGTGTCCTCCTTTCTGTTTGAAGTTAATAAGAAATGGAGGTGCTCAATATCTGTCATGTGGTGCTTTGTTTTGTGTGGTATCAAAGCTTTAAATAGAAAGAATGTTCTTGCACTATGTAGTGAAAGTTCTTATCAAATGAATTTGGAGCCCCTTTAAAACATCTTTCATGTTGGAAGTCTGGAACCTGATGAGAGGGACCATTTTCATTCAGCTGATTATGAATGGCTAAAAAATTTCATATATAGTCCTGAAGAATGAAGAACTGTTCTAAGAGAACAGACTTATACAAGGCATAGCATTCATTTCATTCTAAACAAATTTTTTTTTAACCCTTTGACTCTGGTTTACCTGTGAGGAGCTGTACTCATATTCAATAACTTAGATAACTTTTCTTTAGTTACTCTGTACATATTTTCACTATTTATTGAGAATAAATTTTTGGCTGATTCCTGGTTACCTGAAGGTTATTTCTGCATTTCACCATGTTGTTTGTGCTGTTTGTTTTCTGTGAACTAACTTTAAATGTCACAGTACAAAAATACCACGTGTGTTTTTTCAGAGATTACAACTCATTCTTAGTCAGATATCTGTGAACTTTGCATGAAAATATTAAAAACTTTTTTTAATGCTTTATTTACGTGTAGGTAGTTCCAGCATAGCAATGGTTTATGGAAATACTTTACCTGAGTAGCTGAGATTTGGTAAATACACATACATGTATTCAAAATAAAGATCATCAAGCCATCAATCTATTCAACTTCAACTTTCAGATGCTTTACATCCCCGAGGAAACACATTTCTGGTAATATATGCTACTACTACAACATAATCATATTTCATACTCTTGCCTCAGAAACAATCCAAAGGAAATGACCGCTGCATTATTAAGTAACTTTTCTCTCTCTTTCTTGAAATTATCTTCAGTGTCTCATGAACTTTACCCGCTTCATTTTTACTGGGAATTTGGATAGTCATCACTCATTTTTCTGAAAGTAGTTTTTTTTATTCTGCAATGTTTTTATCCACTCTTGCTGTTCTTGTGGCCAGAACAGGAAAGACATACAGCTAGACAACATAAGCACCCACTACCCTGTTTGCTAGTCAAAAAAAACCCCAACCAAACAAATAAACAAAAAAAACCAAAAAACCCACACGTTGTTTCTAGTTATAGTTTCTTCACCTTTTAAACAAAACTGTTTTTGTTACTTTTTTTCTCTTCAGTATAAATGAGATGAATGGGTTTCCAATGTCTATCACAGACTTCAGCACAAAAAACCAGCTACATCTTTCAAGAGATTTCTTTTGAAATGTCTCAAATCAAAGATTAAAATGTAGTGGAAGATTAGAAAAAAATAACAAAAGACACAACTACAGAAAACCCCAACATACTATGCCACAGAACAAAATTCTCTCTGATGACAAAGCAAAAATGATGAAATGACAACCTCAAAAAGAAAGAATTTTTTCAAGAAAGTACATTCTTAGTATAATTCTCATTATCTGGGCATTCAAAGTGAGTCAGGATCAGATGCTTCCTTCTCATGCAGGTGATGTGACAAGCATGAAAGATTATCAATCACTCTACATTATTTTATCATGTACTTGCTATTTGCCATTAGTTTCAGTGGAGAATAACAGTAATCATAGAATCATAGAATTAACTGGGTTGGAAGAGACCTCTGAGATCACCAAGTCCAACCCTTGATCCAACCCCACTGTGATTACTAGATCATGGCACTCAGTGACACATCCAGCCTCGTCTTAAAAACCTCCAGGGATGGTGAATCCACCACCTCTCTGGGCAGGCCATTCCAATGCCTGATCACTCTCTCTGTAAAGAACTTCTTTCTAATATCCAGCCTAAACCTCCCCTGACAGAGCTTAAGCCTGTGTCTTCTTGTCCTTTTGCTGATTGCCTGGGAGAAGAGACCGACCCCCACCTGGCTACAATCTCCTCTCAGGTAGTTGTAGAGAGTGATGAGGTCACCCCTGAGTCTCCTCTTCTCCAGACTAAACAA
>NW_020955901.1:314388-334565 GCF_003031625.1 Empidonax traillii | reverse complement strand
TTGCTCTTCTCTGGACCCGCTCCAGCACCTCAATATCCTTCCTGAACTGAGGGGCCCAGAGCTGAACACAATACTCAAGGTGTGGCCTCACCAACACAGAGTACAGGGGAAGGATCACTTCCCTGCTCCTGCTGGCCACACTGTTCTTGATGCAGGCCAGGATGCCATTGGCCTTCTTGGCCACCTGGGCACACTGCTGGCTCATGTTCAGCTTCCTGTCAATCAGCACCCCCAGACCCCTTTCCCTGCTCTCCAGCCACTCTGTGCCCAGCCTGTAGCGCTGCAGGGGGTTGTTGTGGCCAAAGTGCAGGACCCGGCACTTGGCCTTGTTGAACTTCATCCCGTTGGAATCAGCCCAACTCTCCAGCCTATCCAGATCCCTCTTCAGAGCCCTCCTGCCTTCCGGCAGGTCGACACTCCCTCCCAACTTGGTGTCGTCATATTAGTAATCATTATAGCTATCAGTGAGTATTTTGTATAGTTCCTTGAAAGGACAATGCTATTGAATCACCTATTGCACTGGTTGGTATGAAATTAATATTTAAGATATATTTGTTGTCTTAGTTTTGGATAGGAAATTTACAGTGAAGGTTGTAAGGAACTGGATAATTGCTGAGTGTTTCAGTTTCTTACATGGTGAAATTGAGATGAACCTGAATATGTGATGTTCTAGGGTAGACATTGAAACTACTTTTACATTGGGGAACCTCTTGATATCTATGCTTGAATATATAATATAGTCTATATTTACAAACTGTTTTATCAGTGGTAAAATAGAATTGTACACACCCTTCACAGGAAGAGAAAGTATCAATCACATTAAATTTAAGTCTTTATAAGGTTAAAAAAAAAGACTTTGTCCCATGGTGTCAGAATACTTCAACTATTAAAGAAGGAAGCAACTCACTGTTCATATATTTTATGTTGAGACTGGGAAGATGAGAGGCATCAACTCATTCTTGTGGCATTGTATCTGAGATAGTAGCAAATATGAGTTCACCTAACTTTAACATCACCTATTTATTTCTAGTAAAATTTAATTGTATATATTTTAGGCTCAGCACCAATTCATGACATTACTTATTAATTACTGAGTCAGCTTTTTCCCTTTTTTGAAGTACTTTGTTCTCTTTTTGATGGAAAAGAATCCTAAATGCTAAAACAGCGAATTTTGACATTTTTATGTTGTCCTCTCTTTTTCTTCAGCTGATGGCAGAAAACATAATAGAAGGAATCCAGTTGCTATATCAGGGAGTACTGACCTTTTATGCTGTTTTGCATAATCAGTAATAGAGAAAGAACAAAAGTTGAAACATTTTCATGAACTTCTGCCAGGTTAGCTGGCCACCATTTATGCTCTTCGTGGATTGCTATAATATAACGCTAATGCCACTGGTCAATACAGTGAATCCTTGCTTTTTGAAGCTATATGCTCCTAGCATCAGGCAATGACAACTTAAATAGGTTGTGGTCTTCAAGCCAAATCCTATTTATTTGTCTCTTCTCAAAGTCCCTAATGGACTTAGATGAATGTAGCAGTTATTAATATAATAAGTGATGGGTCCAAAGGACCATGCGGACATCAATATGGTGTGTAACAAAAAGCATCGTTTATTGAAAGAGCCACAACTTATATAGTAGTTTCAAATGCTGACACGTCACAACAGGTGACCTTATCAGCCAATCCTATACAAGCATTTAACTGAGCATGTGTGATAGAATATTTAGAAACTACAACTCCCAGGATGCTTTGCAGCATCTGTAACCAAGCCCACAGATGAAAGACACAAAAGTCTCCCCAAGCCATGATCTTCTATATAGACAGAGTATACTAATAACTATAAATACAATTTTAGTTTAAAAGTGTAAATTTTCAGCCAAATTTGTTAAAATATACAATTAGAATGCCTTGCCCTTGATATTCCACTATTACTGGGGTTTCTTTGCTCTTTGTAACGTTGAAGAATTTGTAAATTAGAAGTTAGAGAAGCAAATGTAAGAGAACTGAATTTCAACTTACATTTACAAAATTACTTTCAGTAATGAAAAATAAGGAAGATTGGTTTTGTTTGATGTGAAAAACTAATAGTTGAACTTCAGAGGCATCAATGGTATAGCAAAAGAGTCAGTGAAGAGTCTTACAAACATAGACATATTTAGGTTGGAAAAAGCCTCTAAGATCATTGAGTCCAACTATTAACCCAGTAGTGCCACATCCACCAGTGAATCACGTCCTTAAGTGTCACACCTACACATCTTTTAAATACCTCCAGAAATGGGGACTCAACCACTTCCTTGGGCAGCCTGTCCCAGTGTAGCCTGTTCTGAGCCTAAATTCTTTCCTTGGCACAACTTTTTTTCCTATCACTTCTTACTCTGCAACCTGGTACTTCTAGAGAGCAATAAGGTCTCCTCTGAGCCTCCTTTTCACCAGGCTAAACAACCCCAGCTCCCTCAGCTGCTCCTCACAAGGCTTCTGCTCCAGGCCCTTCACATCTACATTGCTCTTCTCTGGACATACTCCAGCACCTCAACATTTATTTTACAGTGAGTGGCCCAGAACAGAACACAATACTTGAAGTGTGGCCTCACTGGTGCCAAACACAGGAGGAGAATTATTGTCCTGGTCCTACTGGCCACACTACTGCTGGTACAAGCAGGTTTGCCGCAGCCCGGGGGCGGAGAGGGATACGAGCGACACGAGGGTTCGATGAATTATTGATGATTTATTAATCCCAGGGGAAAAAAGATGGGGGCTCCCCGGACGTGCAGCACCCTCTGGGGACAAAATGTCGCTCCCGCCCGAGGGGATAGCAAGGGTTTATGTAGGTTTGGGGAAGAAGGGGCTAGAACAAAGGGAGGAGTTACATGAGTGACAGGGGGTACAACCAATAAAACCCGTACAACCGCAGCGCGCTATAACAATAACCAATAACATAATGAATCGCCTCAGCTGTGCCCGCCTATACTGCGGCACTAGCTGTCCAATAGTAGCTAACCATTTCTTAACCAATCAGAAACTTGTATTCCCTGAGGGGAATAAAATCTTAAAATATAAATATGAATATAACTCGTATAATAAATATTAAATACATTAAAAACTATTAAAACTGTCCATAAATACTCGGATAAATAATGTCCATGTCGGTGGCAATAAATAAAGAGTCCTTTTAATATTTTTTGTAGGCTTCTTTCCAGAGGTAGAAATCATTTCTTTTCTGTGCTTCCGCAAGGTTTTTTTTTTTCGTTCATGGAAGATCAAATATAGCTTAAATATCAGAACAGAACCATGCAAAATAGTGTGGCCAGCAGGAGCAGGGAAGTGATCCTTCCCCTGTACTCAGTGCTGGTGAGGCCACACCTTGAGTATTGTGTTCAGCTCTGGGCCCCTCAGTTCAGGAAGGATATTGAGGTGCTGGAGCGGGTCCAGAGAAGAGCAAGGAGACTTGTGAAGGGACTTGAGCACAAGTCCTATGAGGAGAGGCTGAGGGAGCTGGGATTGTTTAGTCTGGAGAAGAGAAGGCTCAGGGGTGACCTCATCACTCTCTACAACTACCTGAGAGGAGATTGTAGCCAGGTGGGGGTCGGTCTCTTCTCCCAGGCAATCAGCAAAAGGACAAGAAGACACAGGCTTAAGCTCTGTCAGGGGAGGTTTAGGCTGGATATTAGAAAGAAGTTCTTTACAGAGAGAGTGATCAGGCATTGGAATGGCCTGCCCAGAGAGGTGGTGGATTCACCATCCCTGGAGGTTTTTAAGACGAGGCTGGATGTGTCACTGAGTGCCATGATCTAGTAATCACAGTGGGGTTGGATCAAGGGTTGGACTTGGTGATCTCAGAGGTCTCTTCCAACCCAGTTAATTCTATGATTCTACAATTCTATAAAAATTATGGTCAGAATCAGGAATTAAAATCAATAACTATAAAATTGGACATGTTGTGGTGCCTCTCAAAAAAAATTTTATTTAAAGTGCAAAGTGAACCAAAGACTTGCCTCCTGAAATATCCCACCACTGGCAGTATTCATTTTCCTGGTTGATTGGCCTGTCTATCACTCCTGTTCATGAGTGTCCTAGATTATAGGAATAGGAGAAAGGTTATTTTATTCCCTATTACCCAAGAGTATTTCAGACATCTGTGCAAATGGGCAGGTGGGATGAAATACTAAATCCCAACCAATCTCTTCTATTTATATGGTTTATTAAACAGCTGAAAGGTTTGGAATCTCTCATTTACTTGTAGAATACATTTCTCTGCATGAACAATTCATTAAATGCAGCCTTCAGACCCTGTAATATAATTCATCTTGTTCACTAAAATTAACTCTTTCTATTTAAACAGCAAAGACTGGCATTCTGCACAAGGAGCTGCCCATCAAAAGTGGCAATGAATGAATCCTGGGGTGGGTTTTTTATAAGTGATAAAGAGTGCTGGCACTGTACCATTAAAATCATAGATACACAGAATTTACAAAGATCAAGAACCTTTCAGGAAAAGCTGGATTAAATTCTGAAGACCAAATATACTTCATAAATGTTGAATGCTCTAAGGGCTGGTTAAGTCAAGAACTGAGCAAGGGTTTTGAAATGCTGGGATGGTCTGAAACCAGAAGTGTATCATTACTCTGTATCTGTAATGATTGTTTACTCAATGTCTGTCTCTCAAGCTCTACTTGGAACCAGACCAAGGCAACCAGACCATTTTGATTTGCAGCCTGTGACACAAAATTGAAGACAGCAGAGGAGGCAATGAAATTTCATCTAGTTGGCTCTGGCAAGAATATGTGGCTAGGGAAGCCTCTGATTGGCTATGGATACAAAGAAGGCTACTCAGTGAACTTAAAAGGGTTAAAAAAAGAAAATTAAAAATTGATACATAAAGCAAAGAACAGATACAATGTCAAGATAAGTAGTAATATTTAATTTTCATCCGTGAATACTGTATGCTAAAATATATATGAAATTCGTCAAACCTTTTGAGTGGCATGATCCTCTTTTATGAAGAACAGATTCCTCATTTGACCCGATACAGGTTTTTCTGGTGCTGCATAGACCCATTTTAAGGTTTAGAATTACTAAAGGAAAAAAATTTGCTAATTTGTTGCTCCTCACTCCACTCAAGGTGATCAGTATCTAAAAAATACATACCATGGTGGTCTAACTTTTTCATATTTCCATTCTGTAATTTTAAGTAGTTATAAAACCAGATAATTGTAGTTGCAGCTGTTGGGAAATAAAACTAAAATTTAAGATGCTGGAACATAAAATTCTAATAAAAGGGAAAATGAAAAAAAGTAAAGGACAAATCAAAAGAATTGTTCTGTATTCTTTTCTTTATTATGCGGAATAATTAAAATAAAGGCAATTTGCCAAGTAGATTTTGTGACATTTATTATACTGTTTTGATCAATATCCTGCTCTTTCACAGCTCAAGCAGGGGCAAAAAGTGAAAAGAATATCCAAACCATTAAAAAAATTTTTGCCTTGTCCTTCTGCTATAAAATCTTGTTATTAAGATTCACAATAACATTACACAATAGGCTGATAAAGCTCTCAAAGACACAACCTCTTCTTTTGCAAGATGAAAGAAAATATTTGAAGCTACTTTTGCCATAAGTATTCTGAAATTTTGCCTCTACAACTTAAAAAATTGTCTCCTCTCAAAAAGAGTCAAACGCAATCAAAAACGTGAGAAATGAAGTAAACTAGACTCTTATCTAGTTCTACTGAGTGGGATGTGATTTACCTCAGTCACAATTTTTTAATTTACCCAGAAATGTTAGGTAATAAGGATGGATAGTTTCCAGATGATGGGAAAAGATTTATGTAATAAATGAGCTGGGGACATAATGGTGCTGTAAATAATGGACTCTATTTATACATAATTGACTTGAGCCTCAAAGATCCTGGCTCCCTAATTCATCCAAGATTAATGAGAGACATTAATAACCACCCAGATTAAAAAAACTCTTGAAAGAGTGACAGGAATAAGATAAAAATATCTTTTAAAATATTTTTACAAAAAAAAAAAAAAACACCAAAAAAGACAAATATTAAATATTATCCTCAGGTGCAAATTACCCAAACTGTCATTTAGAAAGCTGATCTACTTGCTTTCAGAATTGTTTTCTGGTCTTTTATGAAATGAAACATGCTGAATTGAACCTCCTGTATTATAAAAACATTTTTAAAAAGCAACAAAACTAATTATTTATTGATAAGGATGGATGATCAATTCTTTGTTTTTCAACTCATTTTCCTCTACAGTTTTTAATAGTCTTTTAAAAACTTTTTTGGGACATAAAGAGAGAGTGTATTTTGTATTTTCCATTAAAAATTGCTAATAGTTGTTTAAGATCCAAATTGTGTAAATTTTAAAATTTGATTGGTTTTATCCTTTTCTGTCTCGAAGCAACGAGGAAAACTCACAAAGTATCCTTGGCCTGGAAGAGAAAATAGCTCATAACCTGTGTCAGAAAGCTGAAGAATCCTGAAATACTTCTGGGAAGAGACAGATATAAAGATTTACATTTAACCTATTTAGATATACAGCTCAGGTTTATGACTGAAGTAGCTTACAGTGGGAGAAGCTTTGGGACAAAGAGTCACATTTCAGTGAAGCAGAAACCAAATAACACAAGGCTTTAAAAATTATCATTTTTGATCTTTTTATCCTCAGTGTTCCATACTTGGAAAGTTTGCCAATTAGCTTTCTCTTTTTGGAACAAATTCCCAGTTTGTTGGGGTTTTTTCCCCTATTTGTTTCTGTTATTCCTGCTATTTCTTGGTTGACTTTCTTGGAATTTCTGTCAGATTTCCTTATAGATATGTAATTTTTTTAAGATATCACTTAAGAATATATTGAATTCACCCTTGTAAATAAACTGATCTGGACACACAGCTCAGATTTACAAGTGGCACACAATGCAACACGTTTTGACTCAGTGGGTCAAACTTCAGCCTTGCTTCGTCTTTTCACTAATCTCCTTTAAATCTAGATAACATACAATTCGATTAACATTTGGCATTTACATACAGGAAAAACAAGGGGTGTTTGTCCCACATAAATTTAGAAGATTTTTCTGATTAATTTGATTATTTTGTGGCAATATTTTTAATCTCATAGTGTGGTATGTGCCCTTGAGCTACATGAAAGAGCAGTCTCCCTTTCCTCTAGATACACAACTCATCAAATCTGATGTGTCACTGACTGCAGATCAAATTTGCAAAGTCTGCACCTGTACATAATGATTACACTTGTTGAATTAATCACATCTGCATTAGTTTGTGCTAATGAATTGCCAAATAATTGCATACATTTTGTGGCCATGCAACAACTTGATGCTGGTGACATTTGACTGTGTATTTGCTTACTGAAATCTAAGCATAGCATGATAACATGTAGGTGCCTATATTGCACTTTTTTTTTTTTTTTTTTAATTTGACATTATAATATGTGCAGTATGCATGAGTGACATTTTTAGAATCCACTCATGGGACACTATTTAGTAATACTGGTTGAATTAACTTTTTAAAAGTCATATGCTTTAGGATATATAATAAGAGGAAGAAATACTGGAAAGGTAAACCTCAGTATAGGTTTTCATAATCTCTGTTTTCTTCTAAAGTAAGAGAAAACTCATTCATTAGTGGTATAACTTTGTAGCATCCTATTGAAATCAACTGAGGAGTAAACGCTTTTTAACTTGCCACATGCTTACACCTTAGTTTTCACAGCAAAAGTTTTTATTTTCCTCTTATATCATAGAAATATACTATTAAATATGTAGTAATAAATATGCTACTGAAATGCAATGAGCCCCATGTCCATCTGTGAGCGGACAAAGACCACCATCACAGTTCACAAATGGGCTGTTAAACTGACATTGGGCAGTCATGACTTTGACTCATCACCAGCCTAAGTAGGATTGAGCCTAGTGACCTAAAGTCTTCATATTTGTTAGTGTTCTGAGTCATCATATTACAAATCTAAGTGTGGTTTTATGGGTTTATTGGAAATAATGCTGATAGGATGCACATGATAGGATGCAGTGTACACACATTTCATTCAAGAGCTAAAGCTATCAGAAAAAAAATACTGAGGTTTGTCTTGCTTATGTCTCACTATGCTCAGTAAACATGATAGATAATACGATAGATACGTGGTGTAAAATATGACAAAACCAGAACTGCACACTTTATCTACCTACCAAGAGTAGATAGAGTATATGTTCCTTGCTATGCTTAATATCATAATGTTGCATTGTGAGTGAAGAAAATTTACTGTGCATAAGTGCACTAACCAAATGCACTTTGGTGAATCATTTATTACATTTAATCAAGTCTGAGGAAGATCTGGAATTCTATCACATCTAAATCAGTGAACTATGATTTTTCTTTGACAAATGGAAGAGGAGAAAAAAAAAGGAAAAAGAAGAAGGAAGTTGACATACTATATGACCAAAAATACTGACCCTGAAAAACATCATGTTTTCTCCTTGACATCCACAAAGAGTTCATTAAAGGTCCACAGAAGGTGTCAATTTCTTTACCATTTGTTTTCCAGGGTTTTTTCATCCATATGAAATTCTTTTCCTTTTACTCTCAAGAATTTATTTTACAGTTATTTTGATGGTTCATTTTAGAAGTAGAATGTACAACGGAACTAGTAGTAAATTATGAGTCTGCCCTGAGCACTCGGAGGGGTATCTTCTGCATCTTTACTGGACCCTTGGAGTCTGCCCCAATACTCCAAACATAATTCATTATATTTCAATTACACTAAAATCCTATCAAGAAGCAAACAAAGAAAGTGTTGAGTGGAGATTTTTTGTTTATATTTTTTAAGTCTCTCACTGGCAGACTTAAGACATATTCAGATCTACAACCATGTTATTTTATGCAGACAAAAGGGTAGTTCATTAGAGGACAAGACACTGCGTTAGATCTCCATACCTTTTTGTTTCTCTGGCTAGAAGCAATAGCAGTCATCACAAAGAAATTGTCTTTTACTATGTGCTTACGTACTAAAATCTGCTATATGAATATGAAATACTGCAAAAATAGTATCTGGGGAAAGAGGAAAAGGGAATTAGGACCTTAATTCTAGTCTACTAGCTGTCAAAGCACAGCCCCTAGATGGTGCTTACCACAGCAGATTTGTATCTATACTCTTTAAATTATTAAAGAAAAGAAGCACAAAAGGACAAAAATTTAGTTGAGTGCATGGGTGTAATGGCATTATTTTATTAACATTAATCCAGATTCTATCAAAATACTTTATTGATTCTCGGTACGTTTGTTTTGATATCAAATGAAAATAAAATCAAATAAATGAAGCTTAACTATTGAAGATGATTTCAATGGTCTGCAACAAATGCATATAACAAGGACTGTAGTCAGGAGTGCAAGCGAGAAATCACCTTACTTAACCATATTTAGAAGAGTGGTCAAAGGTTCCTGACAAAATAGTAACCAGAATACCCTCTGTGTATGACATACAGGGCAGTGAAGGATGCTATATTATTTATTCATTGCATACACAGAGAGTATATGACTGGCAGGTCATGATGGATGGTAAATATGTTAACCTACAGGTCATTTATCCATAATTTCAGAGTCTTTTAACTTCTCTTGTATTGCTTCACTGTACATTATACAATAAGTATGGACTTAAGGAGAGTTCATATGAGAAGATTGCATATTCTTTATAAACCTGATCCCAAACTGCTTACAGATTCACTGTGTCACAAATTGTTAGACTGCAACAACCAGAGTTGATGATATCATCCTCTACTAGTGTGACACAAAGCCCTTAGTGCCATGATATAGTAATTGGAGTTGGATCAGGAGTTGGACTTGATGATCTTGGAGGTCTTTTCCAACACAATCTATTCTATGATTCTATGAAATGGTTTTATAAAATGTTAAGAGCTAATCTTCCTCTTGTGACAGAACACAGAAATAAACCATTTGAGAACTTGATTACGCATAACTTCTGCTGCATATTTGGAGAGAGAATTTGGAGGGGGGGGAAAGGAACTATTTTTTTAGCAATGAATTAAGTTTCTAGATTACAGCTTTAAAACAAAATATTTGGCTAATTGTCTTAGGGAATTTTAATTAACTCATTGTATTCTGACCTCTCTACACCTACTCATTATTTTTTGACTTTTAATGTCCTTCCTGAGTACAAAAATTATAAATTCGGAGGCGAGGACAATAAAAGCCACACCATCATTCACATTAGAATATTTTTAGGAAAGCTGTTTGTGTATGAGCTTGTTTTATCCTCCTCTGTGCAGTTCAAATGGCTTTTACTTTTTGAATCTTGGGTATCATAATTAATAATTGATTCCAATATTGTAATATCCTGGCTGGTGTGATCATCATGTATACACTAAATAAACTTTATTCAGTGGCCTCCCATTGTAGATGACACTTCCTCTAGCCTTTTTGCAGCCACATATTTAAATAATTTCTGGATTTATTTAGTTCATTTTCACAAAATTACAGAATCAGAGAAAGAATTATACTGAGTTGAAAGGGACCCACAAGGACCATCCAGTCCAACTCTTAAGTAAATTTTAGTCATAATTTGCCATAGAATTAAAAGAATTGTTGTTTAAGAGGAATGTACATCAGCAAGGACTAAATATACAGTGGCTGGATTGATTCTATTGCTAAAATACAGAAGCCAGATGCACCCTGCTTTGCTATAAGAAAGAGTACATTTCATTATAGATGATGTAGAGGCACGTCTCATTTATGAGGTCTGATTATACATCTCCAGTTGTTAGAAGATAATTATAGAATAAGCATTGAAGGAGGATTTGATTGCACAAAAGTGCTAGGAGGAATATCAAAATGTCCCCTCTTTAAACATTACTCAGAAACAGAGTTGAAGAGGATACTTAGGAAATGTCTTTCATCCCCAGAGACTGACACATTTTATGGAAACAGAGATAATTTCTGATCATCCTGTGAATGGGGAACCCTTTTTCTGGCAACACAGTGTACCAGAATACTTCACACGTGAATCACAGGAGATTTTGAGTGATGGAAGATATTACTGAATATGATATTAACCCTGACCATCTGAGCTAACCCCGTAGATGCCCCTCACTATTACAGCCTTACAGGTGAAGATGTTGTATCCTTTCCTATTCAGCCAGTAGCTAAAAGTTTAGTCCTTATGTCTTATAAGTATCCTTCCAGCACTGGGGCTTAATGACATACAAGGACATTAATTTGCTTGTGATTCATGTTTAGGGTATTTGCCATGACTGCTTAGAATAACTATGATTTTCACTGAGTATATCAGCCTTTATGGGATATGAATAGTGTTTATTTTTTTTTGTGAAATCTAAAGGGAAACAAGCCAAAAGGACAGCGTCTTGAAAAGACTTTCAAATATTGTCATACTTTTTGCCTTGAGAAAGAAATGACACTTTCCATGACTGGAGAGAGAAGATCAAATAGTGAGCACCAAAGACACCCTGCATACATTGATCAGTATGCTAAAAACTTTTCAGGATATATTTAGTTGTCAAACATATATTAGATTTTGTTAAACCCAGACATTCTAAATAGCTGAGGCTTCGTCCAGTTTTAATGAGAAATTTGTGACTAAAACCACAGGAACACTCGTGTGTGAAAAACCTATTAGTGCTAAAATATATCATCCCAATTTTTTGTGTCCTGGGCTGATTATAAAAGTAAAATCTAATTGTAAATAAGATAGTTTATCTTCACAAAGGGGGAAGAGCATGTAAAGAGGATTCAATTCTAAATTATGTAAAACTGGCCTATTACTGTAAGTAACAACTGTATATGTATTGTAAGCTGCTGATATACACATAGATCAACAGTGTAGATCATGTTCTCAGTTGATATATTTTCTCAGAACTCAAGTCTGTCTTCATATAACAGGGTGAGGCTTAGGGTCCTTGTTGGCAATGATGGCAATATATTTTATAATATTAAAACCACTCTTGTTACTCCCTAAAAATCAACAGCAAAGAAGCCCCAAAGCAAAGTGATTCTATAATATTCACAACTGACTGAATTTGAAGCATAGAATCTTCTTAAGGTCTGGTTATTTTTTCTAGTATTTTATACTGGGGGTGTGGTGGGTTTGGGTGAGAAAGTTTGTTTACCGGTAGTTGGATGAACTAAAATATATTTCCACTAACAGATGTTACAAAAAATCTACCAGAATCTCTGGTGGTTAATTTGTATCTTTTCAGTATTATTCTAGAAGTACTACTAGTTTGATCAAGACTCAAGTCTATGACTAGGATCCTCACCACCACTTTAAACATCAGCTTTACTCAGTGATTTAACATTTCTTTGTCTTAGAATAGAGTTTCAAGGTAAGTGTAATTTATTCCTTTGTCTCTTGGAAGTATTTGAGGTTTAATTTAGTCATGTATATATTATAAAATATTTAGAAGTGTTATGCAAATGTGAAGCACTGTAATGATCACTAATCTAATGCTTAGTCTACTTATCCTGACAATTTTTAGGAATGACTTCAAAAATCATGCTTTTAGTAATATTCTTACAAGGGTATTTTGTTCCAATTTCTTGACATGAACAATTTATGCAGTGTGACTCTTTCAAGGTAGTAAGGGTAAATAATGAAGTGATTTAGCCTTTATTGCAAGTAAGAGACCTATATTATTATGAAATTCTGTTGTTGGGATGGGAAGGAATAATTAGTCAAATATTAGGAACTGAGTCAGTAGTTGCAAAAACTGTAACGATATAATTGAATGAATTAGTAAGTTTAATGCACAATTCACTGTAAGTAAATTCTATGATTATTCTATCAGTCATAAAATTCTAACATAGTTGGATTTAATCACAAACAAAGCAGAATTAGCAAAACTTTTCAGTTTATATTCTACCTAATATTCCCAGTGACTGTGGCAAGAAAACCTATATATGACTAGTTTTTCCCAGTGACTGGTTCCCTAATGAAAGTTCTCTGAGAAGAACATTTTGCTTTGAATAATTAAACTATGCATCATAACTTAAATTACAGTGCTAATGATTAAATTAAATCAAGCTTCTCCCATGTTACAGTGTTTCTAAAGATAATTACTATCCTCTCCTAAAGTAGTTTGTCAATTTGGACAGAGTGATTTGGCAAAGGAAGTTGCACCTGGGCTGCTGTCATGTCATCTAAGATTTGAGACATTTGTTATTTATGAGAACTGGGATGATGCAGATAACTGTTGACAAAACCAACTGATGCCTCCTTGTATAGACAACCAGATTATGATTCTTGATTATGTCTTCATACAAACCATAGTTTATAACTGAAAAAAAATTCTGAAGTTGTTTTGTCAGTGAAATGAGGATTGTTTCTGGTGTTAGGGAGCTATAACTTGGAAGAAAATTGCTCATTAAGAATACATTCTCAGAGGGCAAGAACTGAAAGGATCTCTAAGCCTTAAATCAGCTTGTAAAGCTATTCAGCTACATGAATGAAATTAGAAAGTATAAGTTTTTTGCAACACAAACTGCTGCACCTCATGAAAACTGGGAAATTTGTAGCATAGTGTCAATCATCTCACTGGTGTCTGTGGAAGGTGGAAGAGTTTCAAAGAAAGGCTGTCGTGGGTTTGCTCTAGGTTAATTTTCTCCTACCCCCCCACAATTGCTATAAGTTGAGAGAAGGCTTATGCAGAAAAAAAGAGATCTGACTGGGGAGAATAATATTAGGATTTATTACTAGTAAGATAAAAACTAAAGAACTATATATTCAACAATTCTAATTAGGCAAAACTGCTATGTATTTATAAAAAATACTCCTCCCCCCTCGTATAAGTCCAGGAGGAGAAGCAGTTTCTTTTCCATTTCTGGAGCTACAGGTCTTTTAAATAACTTTGCAGCACTTGAAAGTTCTTCTTCTGTTATCTCTAGGATGACAACTCTGATTCGCTGCAGCTGGAACCGTTTCTCTCTCTTTTCTGTGTCAACCTTCAGGGCTGGGCCTACCCCCTCCTGGGCTAAGACCAGAGGCAGGGGGTTACCCAGGCCCTGTGAGGATCTTCCATGGACTGAAAGGAGACAGTTGCCTACCATGGATCTTCATCACAGGATCACATGGAATAATGACTTTTGAGTCCACCCCTGTTTCCTTTGGGGTCCCTCCTCATGAAAGACAGTTCTTGATGGACCTCTCTAGCATGAGTCCACCTTCAGGCAACAGTTCTTCCATTCTCTATTGTCCCTTAGGGTCACAAATTCAGCTGCACCAGCATGGATCCCTCACTGGGATCATAATGTCCTACCCAGGCCGTCTCTTGTTCTACCTGGAATTCCTTCTGCAGTATTTCTTGTCCAGGCAGTCCTTCTCTAAAGTTTTTTTTTCTCTACTCTGTTACAGGAGAGAAGGGGGGCCTGACCCCCTCTTGCCCGGGCCATATTTGGCCCAGGGTGGGGGGCGCATGCCCGGGCCCAACAGGGCTGGCTGCTATGCTGGTTCTGCCATTTTCCTTCTGCACAACAACCTTCTCTTCCGTTTTCTTACATATGTAATTGGCAGAGGCATTCCTAAAACTTTTGATTGGGTTTTTCTCTGGAAATCCACCTGGAAAAAACTATTTTCAGGCCCAAGGGGGCTGCTTTGGCAAACCCATGACAAAGGCTTTGGGTTTAAAGGCCTGCAGAGTACCACGTAATGAACAGGATGTTTACCAGCATGATGTGACATCCTTGTTTGAAGAAAACTTCTGAATCGTACACAAATCTAACTAATTACACTTAAGTCACTTTTAATCCCTACAGGTAGAGTTGTTTGTAGAAAAACTCTCTTCTGTCTTCAACCACCTTCTAATGAATCTACGTTAAACTATGTATTTAAAATGAAATATTCTTGTCAGGATAGCATAAGACCTTGTATTTTCAATGCCAAAAGCTTTATCACAATGAGATAAGACATATTCCAGAAAGGTGAGAAGGGAACGTGAATTTCATCCCTCAGGGGAATTAATCAATACAGTACCAAAACATCAGGGCAGGCTGTCATCTGTGGCATAGGACGTGATGGCAGAATATCCATCAGTTTTCTGAACTGAGTCCTCCCTGGCTTCTTTTCTGACAACAGAAGGAAGGACAACTCTTGGAAGAATTCAACCTAAATTTGCAAGTAGTGTGAAATAACAACCCTAATAATAAAATTTCCTTATTCCTTTCTCTACTGTGACTCAAAGTCAATATAATGTGTTCCTATCATCTTTAAGACTTTTGCATGTATTACAAACTTAAATTTTTCAGCATCTTTGTGAAATAGAACTATGTTAATATTCTTAGATTACTACTGTTCTTTAAGTAACACAGAAATGTCATGGCAGATATCAGAAGAGAATCTGAAGTTCCTGTTTTGTGTCTGTGTGACCATTTTTCCTGCCCTTAATATGCACAGAAATTAAATACATTTTGAATTGTCTGGCTACTGAATTAAGAATCTAGGTATAGATTATATCATAACTGCTTGTATGTGATGAGTATTTATGATTAGTGGTGCATGCTATTTGCAGGCTAAGCTTCTCTTTTCACTAAGTAGTGGCAATAGAGCCTTAATCAACAGTCATAATATGAACATGTTGCCTATCAGGATGTAGTGACAGAGGAACAGTGGTAAGAGATCTAAAAATAAAGTAGAATGTATGGTTTTCATGGATTAAAGGGAGGAAAACCCTATGATTAACGTAAAGTATTCCATGAGCTTTGGTAATCTTTTATGCCTCTTTTAGTCATGAATATAAGGCTTGGAGGAAAATATTATTTAATTTCAGGAGATCTGTTCAGTATTCAGAGTGAAATGACAGTGATTTTTTTCTGATAACTTTGAATCACACCAAATCTGTTGCACAGTGCCTTCAGTGCCCTAATATTTGTACCACAATCACAGAGTAGTTGATATAGGAAGTGGCTTCTGGAGATCATCTAGTCCAGTCCCCTGCTCAAAGAGGGATCAGCTAAGAAAGATTATTCAGAATCATGTCCTGTTAACTCACCTTTTTTGGCTATTACTTCTTGTGTTCAAACATCTTTGCACCCAGAGGAAGAAGTTTGTGTGGAGATCCCATCACTATTCTTCCTAGATACCCATTCTTTCTCTTTTTGCTTACTTCCTCCTTCTGGTTTTGTTTGAGTGTGTTCGTTTGTCATTTTGATTTTGGTTTTTTTTCATTTTTTGGAGATTTTTAAATTATTTTTCTTACACTGGAGTTAATGTACAGCTACAAAACCCTGTAAATGAAGTTTAGTCTCAAAATCTTTTGTGCAATACCTTCTCTTTCTAATTTATCCTATAATGTTAGAATTTGTTCTTGGATGAAGAACAGTGCTGGAAGTCCAGAGTCTGATCTTTATTTGTAGGTGTACCACTGACTTACTAAGTATTAGGATAGGAAATAAGTCAATTTTGCCTTTACTACTTCATTAGGAGTTGATAAGAATGGCTTTTTGACATCTTCTCAGAGTATTAGGTGGGAAGTTCGATGTGATCATTGTGAAAGTTTCTGGCCTATATTATTTTATGATTTTTACTACTTTGGAAAAGTGCTTTGGGATATCTGTATTTAACTAAGTGATTAATATTGTTTCCAATAGAAAATGTGATACTGAAATTCAGCAACCTCTCACCTATCATTATCTGATATGTTCACACTTCTGCTAAATTCTGTGTTCTTCGAAACTGCTTGCAATAATGAATTGTCCAGATTTTTGACTGGCATCAGCTAAAAGGAAACAAAAATAACAGCCAGAAAGAACTGATGAGCTATTTTGGAAGATGGCTGGGGTGTATCATTGCTATTGTCTTTCTTGAAAGGTACTGTGATGTTGGTGAATGCAGAATACCTACTGAACTGCATTGTACCAAAGAATTTCCAGAGCTTAAACTGATCAAAACCAAGCAGACATTCACAATGAGCGTAAGCATGGCAGCCATAGTTAGCTGTCATTGCCTCTATTCTTTTAGTGTGATTAACATTCTACTAAGGAATAGTTCACCAACAAAATTGCAGAAAAAAATTATCTTTTCCTCTCCTTTTAACTCATGATGTAACCCACTTAGCTGATCAAGGGAAGCCAGTTGATGTAATCTTTTTAGATTTTAGTAAAGCTTTCAATACTGTCTCTCACAGGATGCTTCTGGACAAAATGTCCAGCCCACAGCTAGATAAACAAATCATGTGGTGGCTGAGCAATTGGCTCATGGGTCGAATACAGAGGGTAATAGTGAATGAGAGAACATCAGACTGGTTACCTGTCACTAGTGGGTTTCCACAGGGCTCCATCTTAGGCCCTGCACTCTTCATCATCTTCATAGAGGACTTGGATGCAGGACTGGAAGGGATACTAAGCGAGTTTTCAGATGACACAAAACTGGGAGGAACTGTTGACTCCCTTGAAGGCAGGGAGGCCCTGCAGAGAGACCTCAACAAGTTGGAGGGCTGGGCAATTACTAACCATATGAAGTTCAACAAGGGAAAGTGCTGGATTCTGCACCTGGGGTGGGGCAACCCCGGATGTGCATACAGACTGGGAAATGAGATACTGCAGAGTACTGCCACACAAAGGGACTTGGGGGTCCTGGTCGATGGTAAGTTGAATATGAGTCAGCAGTACCCTGGCATTCAGGAGGGCCAACTGTGTCCTGAGGAGCATCAGGAAAAGCATCGCCAGCTGGGCAGGGGAGGGGATTGTCCTGCTCTGCTCTGTACTGGTGAGGCCTCACCTTGAATGTTGTGGCGGTTTTAGTCCCAACATAAGAAGGATATTAAGCTATCTGCTCTTCCAAAGGAGAGCAATAGAGATGGTGAAGGGCCTTGAGGGAATGCCATATGAGGAGCAGCTGAAGTCACTTGGTCTATTCAGCTCGAAGAAGAGGAGACTGAGGGGAGACCTCATTGCAGTCTACAACTTTCTTGTGAGGGGAAGAGGAGAGGTAGACATTGATCTCCTCCTCTCTGTGATGGTCAGTGACAGGACTGAGGGAATGGCCTGAAATTGTGACAGAGGAGGTTTAGGCTGAATATTAGAAAGAAGTTATTCACAGAGAGGGTGGTTGGGCACTGGAACAGGCTCCCCAAGGAAGTGGTCATAGGACCAATCCTTTCAGAGTTTAAGAAGCATTTGTATGATACTCTCAGGCATCTGGTGTGACTCTTGGGGATGGTCCTGTGCAAGGCTAAGAATCAGACTTGATGATCCTTTTGGGTCCTTTCCAACTCAGCATATTCTGTAATTCTGTGAGGTAAAGAGAAGGTGTTCACTCTTGTTCTTTGTAGCTAGATACAGTTGTGGAGGAGTATACTTGTCTGACTAAAGACTGTGAATTACAAAAATGCTGATCAGTGTGGAGTAGCAAAATAACTGCTATCACTGATTCTAATTTCCAGAATACAGAAAGTGATTTTTAAAACCTTTGAAGGACACAATTTTTTTATTTGAAATTTTGCACATTAATTAGATAATTGTATGTGCAAATAGCTAATTGTAATTAGCAAATTCAATTACCTTATCAGCATATATAATCATTGTAATTACGAATTGTAATTACTAAATTGTTTAAATCTTATAACTGGCAAGGACAAAGATATATTTAAGGTAGTAACTTCCTTGTATTACAGGTCTCATCTTGTACTTTGTGTTAATTATTTAGGACCAAGCTTCATTCTTTACCTTACAAGATATTGAAAATTTTTTGCTCAGTACTTAAAGGACAACCTTTTTCTTTTAGATTCTTATAAACTGACTGAATGTCATCAATGGCCTGGCATTCCAGCATAACATGCTACTTCGAATTAATTTGGGATGTCAAGAAGGACAGTAGAAGCTCTCCTTAAACTCACATCATAATTAGCATAAATCAAATATATAAATCACATATTTATTTTTTTTATCTTTTCGTATAAAGCTGGTGGTTTGGCTTCACTGCCACTTATGTCTCCACTGTACAATTTCCACCCTTATAACAGTGACTGTTTCCTAGTGCAAAGCCAAAGAATTTCTTCCCATTTTTTCTAGTTAATTTATCTTTCAAATATTGTTGAAAGCAATAGGTCTTCTGAATATATTAGAAATAACACTGAATATATTTGTAATTCTGAGAGAATTTATGCTAATGGATAAAATAATTCTAGAATCTAATCCCTCATGCTAAAATTATTTCTGAACAATTTTGTTGCTAACAGTGTATGAGGTGAGGAGTGGAGGAGGGGGGTGTGCAGTCATGTTGTCTTTATAAAGCCAAAATTCAGCCTTTAATTTATCTGGAATGCAGTGCATTTTGTGAAATATCTTTTTTATGTACAATAATGAATAGTGCATATAGGTAGTCTTCAGTAACATTGCTTTCTGTTTAGATGAAATATGTCTTTCTGATAAAGAGTTTCATTGTGCACAATAGCAGAACTGTTGGTCTCAGTTTTCTTCCCATGAACATAGGTAATGTTTTCACTATTCTGGATTCAAGCCAGAAGTAGTTTGAATTTCTTATAAGAACCTGTGTGGAGCAAGAAAAGTGAGTTAAATACAAATGATTTGTTTACAGCATGCATTTCTGAGTTGCACATGCTGCTTAGATGACTTAGAGAATTCTGGATTTCTTGACATTTTGAAATTAATGAAGTTGAGATGTAGGAATATATTAGTACTACAGTTCAAATTACCTAAGGTAAATGAATCCAAATTACTGTATGTGTTAATGAGACAGAACTATTGTCAATTGAATAATTTTTAAGCTGGCTGTGAGTCACTAACTATGTGCTGTATGAGGGCTTTTTCTATGAACCATAGATGAAATATATCTCAGACACTGAATGGAGCAGATGTAAGTTATCTCTGATTTTTGAACCATGTGCAGTAGTACAAGTAAATGTTCCCTTTAAATCAATCACAACTTGATTAAAAGCTTTTATTACTGAGGCTTGAGATGTACTGCACTGAATATAAAGACACAACACAGGTAAATTTTATTAGATGAACAGCAGAAAGGAACTGATGTATCTAAGACTGAAGAACTCTCCTTGACATTTTGGGGAACTGAATCTGTGATAGTAGACCAGATCACGACAATCTTCAAAAAGAAGCATGGTAACTAACTGTATGATCACATAAGAAAATACAGAAGATTTTTTCTGTAATTTAACTCAAG
>NW_020955901.1:312252-313913 GCF_003031625.1 Empidonax traillii | reverse complement strand
TTAGATGAACAGCAGAAAGGAACTGATGTATCTAAGACTGAAGAACTCTCCTTGACATTTTGGGGAACTGAATCTGTGATAGTAGACCAGATCACGACAATCTTCAAAAAGAAGCATGGTAACTAACTGTATGATCACATAAGAAAATACAGAAGATTTTTTCTGTAATTTAACTCAAGTACTGGCTTTACCATTGTTATAGCTCCTTTATATCCACAAGACACTACAAATAGGTCCTTGAGGAAGACATACCTGCAGATGAAAAGGCTGTCAAGAAAATACAGAATAAAGCTGAAAGGTAAGATCTGTCTCATCATCCAAATAGAGTTAGTATCTGTTATAGGCTGGAGTTAGAAGGGGAGCTGGGTGGACTTAGAGAAATTTTTATTGGCCTACAATGACAATAAGGACAGCTATCAATGGAATGGAAAGGAAGTGAAGTCTTTATCTTTTATAGTGACAAAAGGAAGTAACACAAAAGTTAAATATGGAAAACCAGAACATTTTGAACAATCTTTAAAGAGAGATGTTTTGGTCAAGATTGTCAATGTTCTTGTTTAACTGAGGCATGGACATTGTTTTTGTTTTGTTTGTGGGTTTTGGTTGTTTTGTTTTGTTTTTCCCCTCTGGTTAAGAGATATCTGAAGAAAATCCTGGAAGAGGCATACATGTAGTGATATATCCTCTGAATATTATTTCACCGCATATTGCATATCCTAAACCAAAAGTGGTGATCAGTGGGGATTTTGGTTACTGACATACAACACACATTCATATTCCAAATCCCTGTGAAAGATACCCTTTCTTCAACTGAGATTTGGTTGTTCTTGACTTTCAGATGTCTCAGAAGAAAATAGAAGTTATGTCAGGACAGAAAGTTCTAGGGTTCATATCTGCAATTTGATCAGAGGTCAAAGGATAACAACAAATCAACATGACTGGAGTTTGAAGAATGGGAACAACCACAAACTGAATAATAACTTACAGAAATAAATTTCGTATAGCAAAATTTGTGCATCTGAGAAAAAATGTTTACATAGTAAGACAGATGGTTCAGTTGCAGTCAAGTTAGGACAACCACCAATGAATCCATCCAATTAACAGCAAATGAAAAGGATTTTTGTAATTGAGACTGGTTCAGAGAAAATAAAATTGATTTCACCAAAACCGAGGTCCATGAGATCTATATGAGATCTACTCTTGCAAAGATGTTTCATGGCTATGGTTCAAGTATTAGCAATGAATCTGAAAAAATGGAGGTGTTAAATGGGATAACTATAGTCATAAGAATCTAGGAAGCAGAAAGTTCAGTTTCCAGAGTGTTTCAATGGTCATATTAATATGGGCAGAATGAATAGACACACTGCAGTTAAATACTTGTAGTTTGGTGAGTTAGAGAGAGAAGTGGTCCCCCTTACAGCACAGAAGTTATTAAAGACAAACTAATGTTCTTGATTCATTTCTATAATGGATTAGCTGTAATAATTTTAAATCCTAAATTATTATATAAATTTACTTTTAATGCTGGTGTATTTGACAGAGAAGGAAATATGTGGAGCTGCACTTGTTTTCCCAGAAGCTGTCTGTAACAATCTGTAACTCACTGATATTGAGGAGATGATATTAAGATTTTGGCTCTGGGTCATTTAGAGTGCTGCTGT
>NW_020955901.1:308365-312092 GCF_003031625.1 Empidonax traillii | reverse complement strand
TAATTTTAAATCCTAAATTATTATATAAATTTACTTTTAATGCTGGTGTATTTGACAGAGAAGGAAATATGTGGAGCTGCACTTGTTTTCCCAGAAGCTGTCTGTAACAATCTGTAACTCACTGATATTGAGGAGATGATATTAAGATTTTGGCTCTGGGTCATTTAGAGTGCTGCTGTGTCACTGGCTTTAAGTGGTTTCTGAAGAACAAAAAAATCTAAAGAAAAAAGGGAAAGAAAATTAGTGAAACCTATTGTCAGCAATGAATGAGGAATCTCCAAAATATACTGGCAGTTTACCTGAATTTGTATAATGATGTTGTTACTGTTAATTTCAGTTTTAGCACTGGTATTTATAGTGGTAAATATGTAACTATAAGATCATGGAAGCAAATGAAAAACTTACTGTTCATGCTAATTTTTCACTTAAGATACTAGGACTTGTGTTGTTGAGCCTGAAGAGATGATGTCTCCACTTGTGGCATGCCTTCAGGTTTTTTTTGTTTACACTCTAATTGCATCTGATGTCTGTGGTGTGTGGCTTTATTGCATTAGGACCAATGGCTACAGGAACAAGTTCATTTAACACAGGAGTGTAACTTCACGGGAAGAACAAACAGTAAGAGCAGATGAAGTGCTAAGCAGCCAACTGCTAAGACCATTTTCTCTGGATAGTTTTAACCATAAAAAAAGAGGGCAGTGAATAAAAACAGTAAAATAATAGAAGAGGTGCTTCTCATTAGAATGAGCTTCAAAGATTTCTGTGAGATAAGACTTTCTTCTTTCAAAAAGATACCAAATAAACCGCATCAAGAAAAAGATCTTCTCCACAGCAGGGTACACATTACTTTGATAGATTCTGGGGAGCAATGCTTTGAAGAATTTGGAGTTCAAAAGTTCAAAAGAATACTCCTCTATACTATGATGTATAGGATTTTTATGACATTAATAAGCTTTACTTTGAGATACATTGCTTTTCTTGCCATCAAAGTTATATTTTTTTCTATAGAAAATAACATTTAAGAATGGAATTAAGAAAGGAAAAAAAAGTAGAATTGGAAGCAGCATGTTTACCTGTGGAATACTTGGCTGAGAAATAGAACTTTGCTGCTGAGCTTGGACTCTGTCAAATTATGCTCAGATTTACAATTATTATATGGAGGAAATTGTTTCAGCTTTCCAAGACTTACGATTTCACCAATGAAGCTGATGAAGGGTCTGGAGTGCATGTCCATGTACTTCTTGTAGTATTTTCCAAAGAACTTTGTTCCTAAAAGCTTTAATGCACTAGTCTACAGGGTTTTCTATATAATTTTAATAAGATACAATAAATAAACTACCAGGGTGTGGACATACCACATTAGGTAAAACTAATTCTTCTTGCTTTTGCCCTGTCCCATGGATAGAAAACATTTCTGAAAAGTTAAAAATAAAAATACAATTTTTACATTATTCAGTGGCTTTGTGGTCTCTGCAAAAGTAATACAATAACAAATATCACATTTTGGGAACTAACAATATAAAGGTTTATAGGAATAAATCTCAAAAAAGGGCCCTTTGAAACATCTTTATTTCATGTATTTAAATGTCACTTTTATAAACTACTTTCCCACAGAACATTTTTTGGCAGCAATATGGAGAGGACAGTATGAGGCAGAAACATAGGGCTGGTCTTTACCACTCTTTATAACATGTTAGAGAATACCACCATGTCCTACCTTGTTCTGCTCAGAGTAATTTGGTTAAAAAAGAATTATGTGCCAGGTACAAAGAAGAGTGAACTTACAATATCAATCCTTTGATTATAAGGACATCATTCTGCACTCCACCTTTCTTAAAACAAAACAATCAAATAAAAAACCAGAAACTACTTTGATAATTTATTATAGACTGGCTTGTAAATGTATGTGAGCAAGGCTACAGGCTTTCCGAAGGCAAAGGAAACAAGTTAGCATTGACGTAAGATTAATTTCTCTTGAGCATCCTCTTTTCCCTTGAGAAAATAAAACAATGTGATTGATACTGATTCAAAAGCATGTTCTTTTCAAATAATATTTTAAAGTTAGAACTACAAAGGCGTATGTAATTAATTAGAAGAATAAAGTGAAATTTTGAATGGAAGACCTTCATGCAGCTGTGAAGAAACAGAAAAAGCATTTTCTTCATATAGAACAATGTGTTTTATAAAAGGCTTGGTTAATGAACAGATCTAAGCAGTGATTCACAGCACATAATTTATTTGACAAGTTCGTTTTCTTTCCCTTCTCATGGAGAACCAAAACAGAAATATATTTTTTGGTTTTGAAAAGGTAATTATTTATTTTAAATTGTTTTACTTTCTATGGTAAAAGTGATTACAAGTTTTCAGGTACTGAAAAAACTATATTTGGTACTTTGATATTTCTATTTTAAGTTATGACTCTGTCTTATAAGTTGCATCATATTCCTTCTATTTCCTAAGTTTTCTAACAGAGCTCTAAGATATCTGTAGTCCTGTATTTTGAGCAATATCCTGTGCTGACTTAATAATCTCAGTGAAAGTGCTCCAATGTCCAGTGTTTAACATTTGATGTGTGAGAGTATAGTGTAAAGCTTGTAGAGAGTACAGTGTAAAAACAGGGTAAAAGAAATGTGTGGTTTGGGCCTTATCCAATGGAAATCATTGAGAGCTTTTTTGTGTTGATTTCAGTGGCAGTGGATCACTGTTCCTGGGAGAATCCTGATAAGCAAAACCTCGAATGCATGAAGGTACATGGGTCATGAAGACAGATTGGCTATGAAAAGAGTTTAACAAGTACTTAACAGAACTTTTCCTAGGCTTTGAGTGACCTGCAGTTTCATTTGGTTAAGATTTTTTGCTTAAGCCATTCTTAAACTCGGTGCATGCTATTCCATTCCATTCCATCACTCTGTTTCATTTTGCTTCAGAAGTGGTGTAACTATGAAATAAGAATAATCTCCTTCAGCAAGTGGCCAGGACAGTCCTTAGTTCAGGAAGTCTGACAGTCTGACTTATTACACAATGCCGTGTCTGGGTATGAGAGCACTTGAAAAGTAAGAAACATTTTTTTTTTTCACACAGAATGATATCTCAGATTTTACAATATTACTGGAAAGAAGCAATCCAATCATAAGCTTTCTGGAAGACCTTGCTCTTCACATGTCTCTGGGAGATGCTGGTACTTTTCATGTGACATTTCTTTTTCTGGGGTTTGGATAATAATCAGAGGTAGTGTCTGAACACTGACTGGCTAGATAGCAGTGAGTTTGCTTCCAGGCATATTTGGCAAATCCTAGCAGGAGAACTCTTTGTTATGTGTGATTCTAATATGCATTTGAATCTTTAGAAAAACATGAAATTCTGACATATTTTTGCATACATTAAAAAAAAAAAAAAAGGCATAAGATTAAATACTAGTTATCATGATACAGTGTCTTCTTAGGCCTGATTTTATTCTATTCATTTCATTTGCATATTTAAGTGCAACTCTCTGATCACAGAAGGTTTTTGTGACACTTGATGAGGCCTTCAGAGACATGTACCTGAAACAATAAAGGTCAGAACTGGAGTGCACTGCACCTCTCTGCCTTATAGGTAGCAAACCAGTTGTTTCCTATGGTTTGTCATAGTCATTCCAGTTGCTTAAAACATTTAAAAGAGTCAAAAATGTGGATTGACTATTTTAAATTAGTGGTCTCGTAAACCCCATAGTTCTACTTATGCTGCT